>NW_007740817.1:0-3144 GCF_000696425.1 Galeopterus variegatus | reverse complement strand
GGTCAGTAAAAAAAAAAAAAAAAAAAAGAGGGGAGGGAGGGAGGGAGGAGGGATGGAAGGAGGTAGGGAGGAAGGGAGGGAGGGGGGAGAGAGAGAGAGAGGGAAGGTAGCAAAGAAAAGGGGAAAATAAAAAGAAATAAAATATCCAGAATAAAAAAGAAGTAAAACTGCACTTATTTTCAGATGGCATAATCCATATGTAGACAGTCGCAAGGAAAACACACACACATACACAACACACAACTACTAAAACTAAAAAAAGGAGTTTAGCAATATAGAAGAATTTAAGACCAATATAAAATCTATTTTATTTTTAATTACAGTAATGAAAAATTTATTTATAATATATTTATACATTTATTATAATAGAATCAAAAAGAATCAATTCAAATACATAAAAATAAATTCAAGAAAATAATCAAAAGACTAGAGTGCTGAAACTACAAAAGTATTGCTAATAGAGTTTTTTTTTTTTAATTAAGCAAATGGAGAGATTTGATATTAAGATGACAATATTCCCCAAATTGCTTTTTTAAATTCCACACACCTTTCAAAGTACCAGCAGGCTTTTTAATAGATCTTAACAAGAAGATCCCAAAATTTTTATGGAAAATTCAAAAGAACTAGGACAGAATTTCTCAACATTGGCACTACGGCAATACTAGCCCAGATAATTTTTTGTCGTGAGGGGCTGACCTGTGCATTGTAGGAGGATTAGTGACATCTTTGTCTTGTACTCACTGAATGCCAGTAGCATAGTCCAAATGTACCCTGGGAAGGGTAGGGCGTTTTAAAATTAGTCCCAATTGAGAACAATTGACCTAGAATAAAATTGTTTTGAAATAGAATTGAAATAGAATTTGAAAATAATTTTGAAAAAGAAGAATGAAGTTTTAGGACTTACCCTCTCCAATATCAAAATTTTCTATAAGGCCACAAAACCTTAAACTATTAATGTGAGAATAGACATATAGATCAATGCAACAGATTGATTATCCAGAAATATATCCTTACATTTAGAGTAAACTGATTTTTGAGAAAGATGTCAAAATAATTCAATGGAGAAGAGAACAGTCTTCAACAAATAATGTTAAAACAAATGGATATTCCCAAATAAAAAAAAAAAATAGCTTAGATCCTTACCTAATGGAAAGATGTCAAAATAATTCAATGGAGAAGAGAACAGTCTTCAACAAATAATGTTAAAACAATTGGATATTCCCAAATAAAAAAAACAAAAATAGCTTAGATCCTTACCTAATGTCATACACAAACTCAAAATTGACCATAGACCTAATGTCATAGATAAAATTATAAATATTTTAGAAGAAAAAACAAGAGAAAGTCTTTCTGACTTGAGTTGGTCAAAGAGTACCTGCATTTGATCCCCAAAGCATAACTGACCACACAAACAAAAAAAATAAGTGGACTGTATCAATTTTTAAACATTTGCACTCCAAAATATACCATTAAAAAATTGTAAAAAGAGATGACACAAACATTGAGAAAATATGTAAAAAATACATATCTGACAAAAAATGAGTATCCAGAATATAAAATAAAAATCCATAAAACACTAAAAAGTACATAGAACTCTGTTAAGAAATGACAAATTATTTGAATAGACTTTTTATTAATTATATATAAAATGTATACATATATAATTAATAAAAATAATATATATTATATGTGTATATATATAATATACTTGTACATATACATAAGAATAGCAGAAATGTATATGAAAAGATAGGACTTCTGGTTTCACCTCTAACATATAAAGGGCACGGAAGCCATCCCTCTTGTCCTTACAACAGAAAAATAAGCAGAACAAACTGAAAATCAATGACTTCCTCGGACTTATCAGAGAATTCAGGTCACAGGATAAACAAACACTCCAAAGTCTTGAGAGACAGATACTGAGAATCACAGAGAAGATAAGCTTACATGGAAGTTCCAGAAGATGGTAGAGCCATACATTGGAAGGAAAACTTAAAGGGCAATTTAAAGAATTGCTGGAGGCTGAGTATGAACTAGCAAAAAAGTGAGAAACTCTTGGAGCCCCGTTTTATGGGGGCTTCATATTTTTGTCAGTTTCACTTCCAGGAACCCCACCAGCTTCTCAAAGGGAAGAGCCAAGAAAAAGCCCCTGTGTCTCTGGTAGAGGCAAGAGAAAAGTAACTATTGTAAAATAGAGTTGAATATCAATACCTGTGTACAGTGTGTGATGATCAAATCACTATAATTAGCATATTCATCATTCAACTCTGTACCCCACAAATATGAATAATCAGTTATGTTTCAATAAAAAAAGAGTCAGTAGCAAAGATCATCTTTTTAAGAAATAAATACCTAAGAAAAATGTAAAAACATAAAATGAAATAAAATAGATCCAGAGTATTCCCTGTAACAATGGCCTACTCTCCATGGAGGAAGAGGGAGTCCTACCTGACCTATGGAGAAGGGCATTTACTCATCCCCAGGCTTCTCTCACCTCCCAGTCTCACAAAAGAGGTCAGGGAGACCTTCGCAAGTGTTTAAGAGGCCAGAGAGAACTAAGAAACACTTGTGAAGGTCACAGTCCATGGACAGAGGACAGACCCAATCAAAGACTGAGATAAAAATCATAAAATAATGGTCACTTCTCCTTCCCGCACCTTACCAACACATCAACAGGACCCCAGTGTAATAGCAGCACATTTCAACAGAAAAAACTGCAAGATGCAGACTCTACTGAAGAAGGAATTTTCAGAGAAACCTAAATACCACAGAAGAATGAAAAGAAAAAAAAAAAGATACTAAAGGAAACAGAAGCCTCTGCCCCTACTTCTAGAGCACACATTGAAAACAGCCCCAATACTAGCCAAATTAACATAAAACCTTACACTATGAGGAATCTTCAAAAATTTCATGAAAAGATTTATATCATGTATTTTTTTAATTATTTTTTTCATTGTACATGTTTATGGGGCATGGTTTGTTGCTTCCGTGCATAAATGTATAATGATCTAATCAGAATAGCAAATCTTTCACCAAAATATTTATCATTTTTTGTAGTTATAGCATGCAAGATCCTCTTTTCTGGCTGTCTTGAAATATACAATACAATAATATTAGCTATTGCCACCCTAAAACATCAGAACT
>NW_007740816.1:26617-28312 GCF_000696425.1 Galeopterus variegatus | reverse complement strand
TCTCCACATGGGATCCGAACCCTCGGCGGGAGCACCGCCGCACTCCCAAGTGGCGCACTCTTCAGTGCGCCACTGGGCCGGCCCCTAATTGCCATTTTAAGAAATGAGCTAAACTATAACTGTGAACAAAGTAAGCTCTGTTAGAATCACCAAATCCTAGAGATATATTTAATTTACTTTCATATTTTCAGTGAATTAAGAAGGAAAAATGCTTCAATAAAGTTATAAAACAATCCTAGGATCCTTTCAACTGTAAGTCACATTCTAATTTCAGAGATGCTAAAATATGAAAAAAAAAAGAATATCTTGGAATCAATGACATATGATAGGCAGTTCAGGAATGCAAATTAATAAAGTTAAGGCAAAAAAGAATTTTGTAACAGAGCCACCTTACACTCAGTGGTATTTCTCACAAAGCTCAAAAGAATCTTAGCATGGAAAATGCCACTGGGAGGTAGGGTAAGATGGTGGACTACAGGTGCCTGGGGCACATTCCTCCCACAGAAAAGGACGAGAGCAACTAATAGTCAGCTAAATATCAATGCAGAGTGTTGGTGGGAGAGTACAAGAATGCAGCAGGAGACTTGTGAGATCCCTGAGAAACATGAAATCCCAGGAAAAAAGCATAGAGAGGAGAGATAGGCACACAGCCTCAGCCGCCATATCTCCACCACTGGGATTGGCACAGGAGAGGCTTTCCTTTAAAGGGGTTAAAGGCAGGAAGAGGGCCCATGCCAACCCCCATCCTCACAACAGAGGCTTGCAGTTCCTACTGCAGGAGGATTTCACAGCCACTGCAAGCCTGGAGCTAACGGTAGGGAGCTGCCTAGACTACATGCACTGCATCGCTCTAGAACACGAGCACATACACCATATACTGCACTCCCCACCTCCCATTCTTGAGACCTAAGCCAACAAAGTATGGTGCCATCTTGAAACCAGAGCCCTTGCAGGAGCACGCCCTGCCCTGGGGGCCAGAAGCCACTGTACTTCCCCAGGCTTATGGCTCCAAAGTCATCCTGGTGCACTCAGGAGATACTACAATTCCCTGATCCCAGTGGCTTGAGGCCTGGACTCAGAAGCAGCTGTGACCCAAGCCCTGCATGTCTGGGAAGCCAATCCCAGGCCTGATGAACTAGTACACCCCCACATCCCTGGCCAGAGATCAGACAGGCACAAACATAGGCCCTCAACCCCCACCAGTGGGCTGAGTTCTATGCACCCAAGTTCCCAACCCAGATAAACAGCTCACAGTTCTCTAACCTGATAAACAAACTCTCCTGGACCAGTGGAAATAAAGTGCATTTGTGCCCTCCCAAAGAAGCAGCCAGGAGGTCTTGCACTCAACAGTCCCTCCTAGTAGCCTTGCCTACTGCTCTAAAAGAGGCCGACACAGTCCCCTCTCTGCATCCCTGCCTAGCAGCCTCACTCACTGCCCAAGAGGCCACCAGCAGGGCCCCTTCACTGCAGCCCCACCTAGTGGCCTCATACTCCACACAACTGAAACCAAAAGACACATTTTCAGGTGAAAATACAAAAGCCACTCTACAAAATTCAAACAGATGACTGTTCCACAAGATGCACAGATATCAATGGAAGGAAACAAGAAACCTGAAAAAACAAGTAAACACGACACCACCAAAAAAACACAATAATGCTCCAATAACTGATCCCAAGGAATCAGAAATTGCCAAC
>NW_007740816.1:0-24002 GCF_000696425.1 Galeopterus variegatus | reverse complement strand
AACAAAAGCAAAAGTAAGGGCTGGCCCGGTGGCGCACTGCTATAGTGCGCCGCTTGGGAAGCGCGGCGGTGCTCCCACCAAGGGTTTGGATCCCACATGCGGACCGGTTCCCGCTCACTGGCTGAGCGAGGCGCGGGAGCAACACCGAGGGTTGCGATCCCGTTGCTGGTCCCAGCCCGGTGCGGGGGCGACGCTGAGGGTTGCAATCCGTTGCCGGACACGGAAAAAGACAAAAAGGAAAAAAAAAAAAGCAAAAGTAAACAAATGGGATTATACCAAACCAAAAAGCTTCTGTACAGGAAGGGAAACAGTTGATGGAGTGAAAAGACAATTTGCAGAATGGGAAAAAATATCTGCAAACTATGCATTGATAAGAGATTAACATCCAGACTACACAAAAAACTCAAACCCAACAGTAAAAAAGCAAATAATCTGATTAAAAAATGGGCAAATGAACTGAAGAGACATCTCTCTAAAGAAGACATACCAGTGGTCAATTGGTGTTTGAAAAAAATGCTCAACATCACTAATCATTAGAGAAATGCAAAGCAAAACCACAATGAGATGTCATCTCACCCCAGTTAGGATAACTATTAACAAAAAGACAGAAAATAACAAATGCTGGTGAGGATGCAGAGAAAGAGGAACTCTCAAACGTTGTTGTGGGAATGTAAATTAGTATAGCCATTATGGCAAACAATATGGAGATTTCTCTAAAAACTACATATAGAACTACTATATGTTCCAGCAATCTCACTACCGGGTATATACCCAAAGGAATGGAAATCAACAAGTTGAAAGGATACCTACACTCCCATGTTTATCATGGCTCTATTTACAATAGCCAAGAGTTGGAACCAACCTAAATGGCCATCAATGAATGATTAGATAAAGAAAATGTGGTATATACACACAATGGAATATTACTTGTCCGTAAAAAAAGAATGAAATTCTGCACTTTGCAGCAACATGAATGAGCTTAGAGAAAATTATGTTAAATGAAATAAACCAGACACAGAAAGAGAAATATCACATGGTCTCACTCATACACAGAAGCTAAAAAAGTTGATCTCATAGAAGTAGAAAGTAGTAATGGTTACTAGAAACTAGTAAGGGGAAATAGGAGGGGAGGATGGGGAAATGGTGGTCAATGGATATAAAATTATACAGAGATAGGAAGAATAAGATCTAGCATTCTATAGCAATACAGGGAGATTACAGTCAACAACAAATTACTGTATAACTTTGAGTAGCTAGTTGAGAGGATGTTGAATGTTCTCAACACAGAGGTGACAAATGTTTTAGATGACAGATATGCTAAACACCTTGATATGATCATTGCACACAGTATAAACATACCCAAATATCATATTGTACTCCATAAATATATGTGATTAACAAGGATCAATTAAGAAAAAATAAATTAAAAAGAAAAAAAAATTCAGAGACATAAGTAGATTAGAGGTTAGAAATGGGGGAGGGGTGGCGGGAAAGAGTAGTGAAATATTGTTGCTTAATCGTTACAGAATTTATGTTTAGAATGACAAAAAAGTTTTGGAAATAGAGGTGGTGGTTGCATAGCATTGAATGTAATTTATTCCATGGAACTGTATGTTTTAAAATGCTTAAAATGGCAATTCTTTGTTGTATATGTTTTATCACAATAAAAAATGAATAAATTTTTTTTTTAAATTTTCTTAAATGAAGGAAAAAAAAGAATTTTAGTATGATATTCTTTGCTCCTTTGAAGTGAGATTCAGAAACACTCATTTTTGTCGAAGTACTCATTATTATAGGTAAATCCTGTCAAAGCTTGTATGGCTTTAGTGTTAAGCCAGTCTGTGCACCACTTCAAATGAAACATTTGTTCCAGTGTCTTGACAGAAACTTTGACAAAATTATTTCTTCTCTTTTTATAAGTTCTCTGTTGCTCTCCACAAATGAATTTAACTTGTTATATCTTTTAAGGGTGGTATATTTTTATCTCAGAGTGCTCTTAGAAACAATTTCTATTATTTCAGCTTTGCTCTGAGAAAAGGTTTTGAGAAAACTCATGAGTTTTGTTTTTTGTCAGTGTTCCTGATGTGGATATTTATTTATTCATTTAAAAGAAAAAAAAGTGGTTTCCAACCTTATCTACAAAAAGTTAACATTTTACAGAATATTACATTATATAATCTCTAATTCGCACAACGCTATTAGTTATTATCTCTAAATAGGTTAAAAACTAAAGTCAAATTACTGAAAATCACACATCTAATATGCAGCATAATTAGAAACTGACTCAATTTTGAAACAGCAAGTTCAAAGTTCTTTTCACACCAAAGCCACTAACCGAACTTAAATTTATTTTCTCCTAGGACATCATCTGAAGTCTTAAACTGGCTATTCCCAGGCTGCTTTCACTTCAAAGGTTGCTTTTTCCTGACCTAAATAAGGACAATAGAAAATCTCAGTCCAGAGGAAGCCTTTTCCAGCTCAACTCTGGTCAGTACAGATGCTTCTTAAGTCTCCTTAATCTCTGCTCTCTAGGTATCTTTGGGCTGCCTCTTGACCTTTTTGCTATGCCATACTTTTTAGAGAACGTATTCCCATGTACTATTTTAAACAGAAAACTTTCTTCTTAGCTGGCAGATATTGTTACATAAACACAATGGCATCTTAAGAACATACTTTAATACAACCATAAGATACATTTTGGTATATCATTAGTATAGCATATTATTGAAAATCTGGAACTCACCTGTAATAGATATACGAATAGCTCTTCCTTTACAAAACCATCTTTTCTTTTTATAAGAGGTATTACAACAAGCAGGGAGAGCAGAAGAACCAGCAAGCCTGCACCCATTCTGTTTAAAAATACAATTCACAATTTAAAATTTTCTTAAGATATTTACTGAACATATAACATGAAAACAATGAGATATTTTACTCTAACGCAGAATCTCTTAGTCATTTGGTTTAATCAAGATGAAGCAGCAAAAGGATACACAGGTATAACAGAAATAAAAATTTTAGATAAATATACAGTAGGGATGGGGTTATTTGTAAACTTTCCCCATAATTTTTTTAAGTATCTTTGCCTTATTTCTATGATTTGTTTTTTTAAAATTTTATGTATAACCAACTACCATGATTCTTAGCATGAACTGCTTAAATTAAAAAAATATATATAAAAGATAGCTAAACAAGTATATTATCAGTATATACAACATATATTTTGTGACTATGAGGACTTACTCATACAAAAAATTCTGCATTTATAATCTATATTATTTCTAGCAAGACAAACAAATGTCCTTTCTGTCATTGACCATGGTGCTTTCCTCAGTTGCCCCTGGCTAAAGAAAGGGTAGAACAGTGGTCACAAGAGTAGCATGCAGGTGAGACATTTGTATAGTAATGAAACTACAAATTATACTTTTCAAGAACACCAAGTATAGCTTCTAAAGTCAAAGGTGACTGATATCAAAAAAGAGGTGCACTATTGTTGATCTCTATTTCTCACCTCCTAAAAATCTGAATAACACAGGACAACTGAAATTATGTTAAGGACAGCAGAATTTGGAACCCAAATATAACAGAACTAAAAGAAAAGGAGTTGGTTTAATAGAAATGAGAAAGAACAAAATGCAGAGCTAGACAGTTAAGGAGAATGCAAAGCAGGAATTCCCAGGAAAATGTTTGGTTTTTGTTAGGTTTTGATTCTTTAAATACACTCTTTGAAAATCATAAGAAAAAAAGTAGTTATATATACAACATGGATTATCATTAAAACTTAGGAAAAATAGCTATATATGATCAAGATTCTTAGCTATTTTTCCTAAGTGTTAATTATTTAGAAAAGGAAAAAAGGAAGAATTGGTAAAGGGCCACAAAAATCAATTACATTGTATAATGATAAATAAATAAAAAACAATTTAAAAAGAGACAAAAAAAGGAAAAAAAGAAAAAGCAATGTATGACCAAGAATTTTTGCTTTTTCTTTTTTTACTTTTTAAAAATAATTTGGTACTTTAACTTACTGGCAAATATGTTTTTACTTCAGAGCACTGGAGTAACAGGGACATTACAGCTATGTTATACATATTTTTGCTTTTTCCTTGAATTTTATCCTTAAATGTTTCGTAAAGTTACATCTTTGTAATTCTCTAAAGAAGGGAGATGCCACGAGAGATCAAATGGGGAGTAGAAATCTCCATGAACCAAGAATCAAAATAAAGAAGTTGCAGATATAGCTAGGAAACCAACATAAACTAAAAATCACTGAGCAATTTAAATTTAAAGTATAGAGGGAAACAACATAATTTTTAAAAATACAAATTAGTTTTCTCAAATTTTAACAAGTTTATTTGCTTCCTGCATTCATCTTTAATAGAACATGCCAGTAGCAAATTTCCATGGAGACCATTTACACAATTTCTTTTCCTCTTAGCATGTGATAAATTCTGCACAACTATCAATACTGCTTGAGCAGGACTGATAGGCAGACTGATGAAAGGAAGGAAAGGGGCTTTATAGAAACAACAGAGGAGCTCACAGAGCAATCTGATGCAAGAAATAAGTGAAAATACCTGAATTTATTTTCTCACATACTATTTATACTTTATGACAGTTGCAAAACATTTTGACTCAGTAACACTCTAATAAAATTTGACTTAGATAGTATGGTCTTAGAATTCAATACAATTACTTTGGGCTCTGTTAATAAATTGCCTTCCTAGGAAAATTCTTGATGTATTCCATATTGGTATTCTCACACAAATGACAGAAAATGTGTAGAACCTCACAAATTAGCACATACTTAAAAAATATATATTGTTTATTTAATCTTCCTTCAGTCAAAAAAGATATACTCTCATCCTTTAAAGATTAGGCTAAAATGTTTTTTAACATGCTTATAGAATTCAGAAGAAAGTAACAAAGATAATTACATGATTAGAAAATAAGAGAAGAAATGTTGAATGAAATAATGAACAGTTAGATTGCCAAGCACACACATACAAACAGCCAACAAATAGGTTACTTGAAAATTATTTAAAAGTTCAGTTAAAAGCAAAGGTAACCAATTATTTCACAAATTTTGGGGAGTCATATTGAGGAGAAATAAATGTAACAGCAGAAATGGGGAATTCAGGTAAGGTACACAGAAGAATTTTTGAACAATTTCAGTGATTAAACATGGGAAAGTTATCAAGGTAAACAGAGTTTCCTCCCATGGAGATCTTTACAATCAGATCAGAATAGGAGAAAATTTCATTTTCCTAAGACATTTTAGTGTGGACATGATTGAAGGCAAAGTTAAGGATAATACAATGGCTTTTAGACCTTTTCATTTTGGCATCAGAACATTTTTTCACATGAAACTAAAACTTGTAACAATTCTCCAATATACAAAAGAAAGAAAACCTTCTAGATATATATATATATTTTTTTTGGTATTTTAAGTTATTGTTTGGTACAATTTCATTGTTTGTGATGACACAAAAGCATCTCCAGGGAGGCTTAATGACTCAGAGCCTGGGCCAAATCCTGACTAATGGTTTGATACTAGTATTTTAATTTTCAGTTTGTTAACGTGATTTTAAGCTCATTACCAAGATTAGGTTCAAATTTCATATTGTTGAATGAGAAAAAAATGGTATTGAAAAGAAAATAAATTAAAATATTATTCATACACTAGGGAGAGATCTGGCTTTCGACCCACAACAGGCATCAGTGGGAACACTGCCAGGAGCAAAGAGAAGAAAGTCCAACTCAGTGAGGTGATCTGAAATCAAGAAAAAAGTTATCTTTCACAAATGTGGTATAGAAAACAGTCATCAGTTTTTCACTGACCACAGGACCCTAAAATGAAAAGGAAATGCAAAACCTTACAGCTCTTTACTTAAAAAGTAATATAGTTACTTTTTATGAAGGACCTGTTGGGTTGTAAAGTAGTGTATTTGGTATGATATGAGCATTATTTTATTTAATTTTCACAGTAACATCAAGAGGAAGTTTTTATTATTCACAATATTTCAGACAAGGAAACTGAGCTCAGAGAAATTAAAATATCAGTACAGTCATGTGTCGCTTAATGATAGGGATACATTCTCAGAAATGTGTTGTTAGGTGATTTCATCATTGTACAAACATCACAGATTGTGCTTACATAAATCTATACAGTATATCCTACTACACACCTAGGCTATGTGGTATAGCCTATTACTCCTAGGCTACAAATCTGTATTGCATGTTACTGCACTGAATAATGTAAGGAAATAGTAACATGATAGTAAGTATTTGTGTGACAGCAATTTTCCTGTCCCATTCTAATCTTATGGGACCACTGTCACAGTGGGACCATAGTCCATTGCTGACAGAAATGTTGTTATGTGGCATATGACTGCAGTACCAGGCCCACAACTAGTAAAAGAACAGCCAGGGTGTAAACCTGGGTCTGATATTTCAAAGCAAGTGCTTCATTCAGTTTATGTTAAACCATATATTGATGACAATATCTATAAGAAAACTGGCCTGCAATAATAATCAAATAAGTTAGCCCAGAAGGAAAATAAATAAAAAATACTTTGTAATTAGATTAAGACAAAAAAAAAATCAATAACTGCCTTAATTGGAGATTTTATAGGTTCTTATAAGGTAAAAAGATATTTCTATCTTCCTGCCACTGCCATCAGAAAGTATGAAAGTGGAAACATGACAATACTCCTTGTAGAAGCACTGAAATTTCCTACCTAGCTAAAGGAAGAAAATCAAGAGTGATTATATTTTAAAATAATCTATCTCAAATATACACTTCTCCAGGAAAAAAAAATGAGTGGCTAAGGGTGTGGAGGGAGGGGACTCCTCTGACTCAAGTACAGAGTGTGGCCTCCTAAGACACTGTGCTGCTATGGGCCGTTCCTCATGTGCTCCATCATCTACATATCTGAGGTTAAAGGATCCGGAGATGGATATATCAGGTCTGCTTTTATGGCACTTCAATTACTACATAACTGGCTCATTTTGATATGAAAGTCTAAATGAATCACTGAAACATTAAAGGTAAATGTCAGTCTTCCTGTCAAAAGGACCAGGCTCTTTATATAAGGATACACTCTACCTTTTTCTTTAAAAATAAACAATTCCTTACGTTAAACATATGTCAAAACAATGTAGTTCCTGACCTGTCCTATGTCAAAATGAGTACTTATACCTTCGCTCGAGTCCACAGCTGAGTGAGAAATGGCCAAGTCGCAAATGCAGTAAGTCCAGCTGTAAGCATATAGCGGTAGAAAAAACTGAGAACCTAGTGATGCATTCCAAAGAAAAAATAAAAAATGAAGTCATTTAGTATTAGTTACAAATATAATAAAGAAATCTGAAAATGTTATAATCTGGTAAATTACTTACTAATACTTCAATTCCTAGGGTAAAGACTAACAGGTACCCAACAAAATGGCTCAGGGGAAAGGTCAACAGTGATGCAGCAAGGTCTTCAATAACTTGAAATCTGTTTTAAAAGATTACTTATAAAAATTAGATCATATATAATAAAAAATAAAAACTTGGCAAAAAGCTAAAAATCAGGGAATTTTCTATTCATAGATTATTCAATCTAAGATAAACTATAACAGATTTGTTTCGATTTACTTATCTAAACATTTTTTTGGAAATCTAGAAGTACTTTAAGGAAAATGTAATTTCTGAATTAATTTGAAAGTGATAGCAAAGATTTGCTTGGTTTCTATAAATATTAATAACAATAATGAGTCTTGTGTGATCTTAACTTAAACATGGGCACATACAACTACAGATATAACATCAGAAATCAAATACAATGAACCCAAATGTATACAAATTGAAAAATTTGTTAAAATTCTTCTAGGTAAACTTATATTAAAATCTCATCTGTCTTAACCAAGTAAAGGTTGGTTTTCCTAATCTAGATAGGAAAAATTTTAATTGCACTTTTTAACTTTTAAAAAAACTTTTTAAAATAACCTCTTCCAAACCCAGTTTAAGATGTCACTAATTGTACACTAATTGTAATTAAGTGTGAATACATAACAATCAAAAATGTATTACATACTTGAATATTTTTTACATTTAATTACTTGGAAAAATACTTTAGCATCTGTGCTGCAGTATTAAGTAGGTAATTATAAAAGGTCAATATCATTTAGTTTATGACCTTTTTCTGACTGAAAACAATGACTGCAGAATGTTATCAGAACTATTAAGGAGCCATGAAAAGAAAAGTTAACACCAGTTGAATGGAAAATGTTTCTTCTATTCTAAACAATAAATAAGCACAGAGGAACAAGAGATACTTTTAAAAAATCATTTAAAAAATCTTTTTCTAGAAGAAAAGTAAATTTTTGTTTTATTTTTCCAAGTAATGTATAAAAAAGACACTTTCAAAATCATGTTTTCCGTTAAAATTTATATATGTCGTCTTCATAATTAGGACATTTAAAAATTCAGAAAAGATTCTGTAGTAGAACAGAATTTTCTTCAAGGGTAAAACCTTTCATTTAAAAAATTTTTAAACCAGAATAAATGACATTTTAAAAAATCTGAATTAAATATGCATATCCAACAACCCTATAGAAGTAATACTGTTTCTTGATCAGTGTCTCTTTGCCTAATATTTTTAAATAGTTAATGTTTTAAACATTTTAATATAAGTTTTTATTTTTGATATCTAACATTTTAATATTTTTTAATACTTCATGTTTTTAAAGGATGAAAGAAGTAGTAAAAGGTGGAGTTAAAATAAAAATACGCATGGTGTCATGATGCGCATGGTGTCATGATGCACATGTTAGCAAACCCTTATTCTGGCTCTCATTCCCTGGTTTCCTTTGGGTTCTGGTTTCCCCAGAGGATACTTTGATGTCCAAGGCTAAGTTTAAATTCTAGATTACTGGTGCAAACACAGAAATCAACAAGATCTGCAACATGAGTCTGCAATATGAACCAGTACCACATTTCAGTGGTTTTATTTAAATGTGCTTGAGACTCACCTGATAGCCTTACTACTGATGTTTTCTACAATGTTAAGAATCCATTTTAAATCCAACTTGTAAGGAAGTACTCAAAGATAGAACCACAGCACATGTTAATAATATGGACTAATCTCTATGTATACCTTACTATATTAGATTTAGCAACAACGTTTCATTTATCTAGGTTTACATGATAGCTAAGAAAGGAAGGGCAAAAAATGTATGGGAAAAAAACATGCAAATCTCTTTGAAAAATAAGAAGATCTGAAGGTACTTCAAAAAGTTCATAAAAAGATTTTCATTACCTTTTAATTCTATTTTTCCATGAACTTTTTGAAGTACACTCATATGCTTGAATCAGAAAATGAGATAAGTTCAAAATGGAAGTTACTCTAGACACAGTACAATCAATATTAGTTACGTTACTTTTATTCTAGATTTTTCTTACAAAAGATACACAAAAAAGAGAGCAAGGTCACTGCTACCTCAGAGCAATAAGGATGAAGTCAAAAGAGCAAGGTAAAACAAAAAGGATGTTTATATGCAACATTTATGCAGTTATAAATAAAGTGAGAGGGTTTGGAGATTTAAGAATATTATAAATATCTTTGATGACATGCTACAGAAATTTAAAGCATTTTAAATACAGATTTAACTGTCAATGAAGTGAAAAACAAAGCAGCAAGGTGCATTACTTACTCTTTTAGAACTGCATACCATATTGGCAGTGGTAACAAACAATATACATAGTAAGTCCAGGGACAGGCTTGAATCAGCAAGAAAAATGCTATAAAAAGGCCAGCAGCTACAAAGGTATATGACAGGAGATGGCTTGGTTTCTGAAAATCAAACAAAACATTAAAACACTTCCAAACCCATGCTAATTGATAGGTTTTTAAAAGAGATTTTATAAAGTGAAGAAAACATATTACTTTCTTTCAATGGTTCTACAACTAGATGATTAATCAGAGTTGTGTTAAAAAATAGAAAAAAAATCTGTCATTTGAGAAAACTGCAGAAGAAAAATGGGACACCTTGGAATTGTTACAATTAAGCAATTCTCAATTTAAAAGTGACTATGGCTAAAATTTGTTTGCAAGTAACTTGTTCAGAACTCTGAACAGATTTCTTGTTAGGAACAATTTTACAAATGTTGATTGAATTCTCTGGCTAGCTCACAACAGTCTGTTTAATCCATAATAAAGTATGGGACCTAATCTTCATTTGGAACAATATTTCTATCTATTCAAGCTCTAACTTGACACGCTGCCCACCCTTCACTCTCCATTACTCAAACACAGTAGATGCATTGAGTCATGTCTATTCTTCCCAAACACCTGCCAGACTGAAGGGAGAGTTCCTCAATGGAAGTGACTAGTTATAGTCTCCAAAGGCTACACGGGCCCATGCTTCTCTGGGTCAGGTATAATGGTGCAAGAGTCTGGAACAGAAATTCCAATGAGCAGGAAAAGAATACACTTATGGGGAGGTCGTAATGCCAAGAACAAGAGTTCTAGGGCATGAAGTAGGAGTTAGAAAGGGGTACAAAGTGTCTCCAGAAGAGGTTAAGCATATGTCGTGCCAGGCTAAAGCCTGGAATCCTCACAGCACCAATTGTGGAGCTCTTAATCCCATTCGTGACGCCAGTTGTAAAGCTAGGCGACCAGGCCAGTTGCTGGCTCTTTTACCTGCTGGTAATCCTGCTGACTGGGCCGGTTGTTGCCCTAGGACTGGGTCTGGAGCTCCCAGACCCCTCAAGCCCATTCACGGACTGGGTCCCCAAACCGGTCACACACCAGGCTGGGTCACCAGACCCCGTCACGCAGGTCTATGAACTAGGTAACCAGCCAAAAGGTCCTTGGAGCCATAGGTTAGAAAGCATGGCCATGCCAGGCGGATGCCCGAGGCTGAGCCTGCCCGCCTGCTTCACTAAAACTCCTCTCTCTCTCTCTAAAGAATACGTGAATAGCAACAAAACTAAAAAGATACACTGGCACACATGCGCACTACCTGCACGCGCGCGCACGCGCGCGCGCACACACACACACACACACGCACACACACAATTTGCTTACAAAGGATGCTGAACCACACCCAACTGGACCCGAGGAGAGGCCCCTGACCAAACTATTCTATTTTCCCAACAGCATACCTGGAGAGAAGAAAATGGGGAAATGGAATGGAAACAGGAATGGAAGGATAATGTGGTACTCTCTTAGTTCTATTCTGTTTTCTCTTTGCTTTTCCCTTGCTTTGCTAGTCAAAGCTAAATAATGTGATAATTAAGAACTGCCTTCTGGAAGTAGGAGAATTTTGGAAGAAAAAGCAAGAGTTGTTTTTCCTTTTTAGTTCCTCCCTACTGGCATAAAAGGTCATCAGAAAGGAAGTAAGAAACAAGGATAAATTAGGGCATAGTTGTAGAAAGGGGTATAAAACACAGTACTGTAACTAAGTTTGGAGCTTGACCGATCAGAATTGAAATCCTGGCCCTGCCTGACACATGCTCAGTGTGTGAACCATAAGCAAAATACAAAACTTTCTGAGACTTAGTTTTACACCATCAATAAAGTGAGAATAATAATTCCATACCTATTTATCAAGATTGGTAATGTTTAAATGAGATTATGTGAAGATTTTAACAAAATGCCCAGAATATTACTACTGCTTACTAATGATGACTGCTATCATTACTTATTTTTATTCTCTCTTCCCCTGCTTCACCTCTGCTTCACCTTTGCTTCACCTTTGCATTAGTCCCAGCAATCATTACGAAACTAATCAGTAAATGGCACTGGAATGGAGATGTGAGAGATAGTAATGAGGTCCCTTAACAAGCGTACGGGGAAAGAAGGAGCAAAACTCAAATAGACGTGCACAGATGGAGTCTCTAAAGCTGACATTGGCTGAGGCAGCTGGTCATTGTAAGGGATGAGGACTGGTTTTACATCACTCTGAGAACAGTAAAATAATAAGAAAAGAAGTTTACAAGTGTTTCTGAAAAAAAAGAACTCAAGGGATTTTTTAGTCAATACAATATAGTATAATTGTCTAATCCTTTGATACATACAGTAGTAGATATTAGAAATGACACCTACTTGTAGGAAACTAAATTTTAAAGAAAAGAATTAGGTTTAGCTGTTCCTACTAAGGCAGGAAAATGAAGTAACATTGAAAGGATTATAAATAACAAGAGGGGGGACATTTTCTACTTAATCTTGAATTGACTTCCCAGGCCCCCCAAAACAACTGATGATAACAAACCATGCCATGTGTGTTGTGATTACTACTTCATCCAACAAACATTTATTAAGTCGCATACTCTATGCTATGTTCTGTACCAGGAGCTGTCCTTCAAGGAGTTTAAACTATATAGGTGGAGACAGAATGATGGGTCTTGGTTTAAGGGGTTAATATTTTGGGACTTCACTAGGTAATAAGAGAAGAAGGGAAAACAATAGGGTAGACCTGTGACAAAATAAAGATGTTTAGTTTCAAAGCATAAGACATCAGAACTGGCAAGAACAAAGGAGAAGGTAAAAGTATACAGAAATTAAATGCAAATTTCAATTAAGGGGAACTGTGGCAGCAAATTACATATCCGGGAAAGAGACTAGTCATTGCACTTTCCTGTAATAGTAATAAATTAGAAAAGACCTCTATAACCTGGGGGACACTGTCACATAAAATTGACATTAACTTTGGAGTCAGACCTTTTAATTCTGATGCTGCCGTTCTACTTACTTGTCAATTTAACTAAACCATTTAGCCTGTCTGAAACACGTTTCCTCATCTGGCAATGGAGAACAATATTTGTTGCAAGCTCATTTCTCACTCCCTTACAGGTATGGGAGATTATCCTAAATAATCTGGGTGGGCCTGATTTAATCAGTTGAAAGGCATCAAGAGCAGAACTGAGGCTTCCCGGAAAAAGAAATTACACCTGTTGAATGCAGTTTCAGCTTTTTTCTGTGAGCTCCAGTTTGCCCTTCCTGATGGCCTGGCCTATGGACATAGGACTTGCCTAATTAGCCCCCACAATCACATAAACCAATCCCTTACACTAAAGCTCTTAATATACGAGAGCACTTCAAAAAGTTCTTGAAAAGATTTGTATTATCTTTTAATTCTATTTTTCCATGAACTTTTTAAGTACCCTTGTATATCTCTCTCCTACTGGGTCTGCTTCTCTGGTTTAACCCTGATACACCAACTCTTCACCAAATAAAATATAAGTGCTATAGTCTAGCATTTGAGGCCTTTGATTACTTCGGCCTAATCTTTACTGTCAGTATTGTCTCTTATCAGTCCCTTGAATACATTTCTCACGTTCCACCCAAACTGAACTATTTATTTTGAAGGCAGCATGGTGTAGAAAGAGCAAGAATTTAAATGTTAGAAAATATAAGTTCTGTTATTTAAATTGCATGTCTCGTTGAGCCTAAATCCCCCCATCCATATTATGAGAATTATAATCACAGAATTTAGGGTAGTGTTAAGCTTAACTGAATAACCCATAAGGGGTCATCAAAAGGTTCATGGAAAGATTCATATTATCTTTCAATTCCATTTTCCATGAACTTTTTGAAGTACCCTTGTATGTAAAGCACCCAGGAAAGTCCTGGTACAGTGGGGCTCAATAAATATTATTTATTATCTCAGTGTAATAACATATTTTACCAACTCTGCCTGCATTTATATCATTCAATTTGCTTTAATTTTCATCCTCTCCCTGCAGTCTGACTGTTAAATTTCCACCAAGACTTACTTTTTCCTGTTATCATCATCTAGCTAAATAAAGTAAGCTCTCCTTTATTTAAAATATCATAGTCTTTGTATCACCTCAAATACTTAACATATATTAAAGTTGCCTTATGTAGTGTAGTGTAGATATAGTGACCTATATTTGGTAAGGTGGTTATGTGTGTACATCTCTTACCTACTTTAATCCTAAGCTCCTTGAGGTCAGAATCTGAGTTTTATATTTCTTTGTATAGCCTATGTAGTGTCTAGCATTGTACTGTACTCAATTAAATATTGGCTGCATTATCAGATTAATGAATAAAGAAGAATTATCAGCTATGAAATCTTGTTGATGTATCAATCTAAAAACATCCTATCCTTTCTCAATAACCTGAGCACTAGGATAAAGATAAAAAGGCAATCTTTGGCACAAGAATGCTCTGGATTCAAGCCTCAGTCCCCACATCCTAGTTAGCCGTTACCAAATTACTTAATCACCCTCAGCTTCAGTTTCCTCTTTCGTAAGCAGAAATTATGATGCCTACTACCAGCACTGTTATAAATCTAAGATGGCAGAATATACTTCAAGTACTCAGTAGAATGCCTAGGTATACATATATCCATTACTAAAACACAAGCGTTCTGTTTCTTTTTCTACCATGTAGTAAATTACTGCTATTCTAGCCAACTTGACATACATTCAAATAATTAAAATTAGTTGGGGGGAAATTATTTTAGGTACATTAAACATTATAAAAAATTGAAATAAGCTCTAATGGTCTTCCTTCCATTACAGAGAAATAAAATATAAAATTGTGAAAGTTACCACTGGAAATGTTTGTAGACTACTACTATTAAAAACACACCACCAAAACATATTACTTGTTAGAGGATTTGCACATGGTAATAAATCATTAGAGAGAATGAAGCAAAGGAAATGGAAATGGCATATTCTCCCTTGTAAATGACAGTTAGCAATATATTTTAAGAGTAAAGTGTTTTAATGCAGTAAAAACATATATATACTGTTATATTTTCTCAGTAACATGAAGTACTATTGAAGAGGTTTTTTTATTTGTTGCACTGAAAGTAGAGTAAATTAGGGACAAACTCGAAATGAGGATATGTAGAAAGTTCTGGAAATTTGTATTTTGAGAAATCTCAGAAAGTTGAAAGAAGGTAAGAATAATTCTAGAAAATCATATTATTTAAAAAGGAACAGTTTGAATAAATGATTTTATCACTTTTAATATCAGATAAGTTAAATATACTGCTTTGAAGTAGTTTTATGGCCATCTATACTAGAAAGATATGGAATACCTACAATATGCTGACTAGTTATAAAAAAGAACAGAAAATCAACATCATTAACACCATAGAAGAATTTAAATTGTTTATATAGCTATCTTTACAACCTTTTTAAGTCACAAGGCCATTATTATTAATACATCTTCTTCTCAACTGAAGAAACAGAGATAACAGAAAACAGACCCAATACAACAAAAGCAAGTGAAAGATAAATAAGAGTTGGCTTAGAACAATGACTTGTACATTCTATAAACTCATTATACTTGATTTAATTAAATTTATTTCCTTAGTTCTAGTGAATTTACACTATCATCTGAATCTTCATTATATTTTCTGAACCTACCTTAACTTCTTTAATAACACCTCTTGCAAGGTTGGAATGAGACTTGATGATCAACAAAGAAGTATAAGATGTCCATCCCACAAAACCAAGAACAACACTGATGCCCAAAAAGAACCGATCATATGTGTGATAGTAGGACAATCCTTTCAATGCAAGATGAATCAGCTCTTTGCAAAGGGAAATCTATGGAGAAAGGAAAATATAACTTGCACATGGAATGAATGATAAAAATCTAAATTTCAGAGAAAGAAAAATTATAAACTTTCTAACAGCCAGACCGTTGTATGAAAATTAGAGTGAGTAACTAGATGACGGATTGAGAATAGATTTTAATTGTTTGAGGATCTTCTTGGAAAGTATGAGAAAAATACAGAATAAAATAAACTTTTTAATCTTCATAAGAAAAGCCACTTTCAATGTAAACTATCTATAATATGAAATGTTTTAAAATGATCATTTTGCAGGAATGATCTTCAGATGACACATGAAAGAAAGAAATGAAGGATCTCTAATTCAAGTCCCAAATAATGAAGATGGCTATATTTATATCACTTTTTACTTTCTCATGTCACATTACCCAAATCAGTTATAAAACATCATTAAAACAGCTTAATATTTTGAAGGAGAAGAATAGCTTAACATTTTAAAACCAAAAAATAAACATTAGAAATGCATGGACTGGCAATTACTTAGGCAATTATACAAACTGAAAACAATTCTTTCCTACTTTAAAATTATATGACCATTTAACAAGGGAAAAGAATTAATGGAATACATAGTGGGGTAGGAACTGGGAAGAGTCAAAGCTTCAACATGAATCATTAGACTTCTGATAGTGTATAGATAATTCCAAATGACAAATATGTGGTATTCTAAAATATTATATAGAAGGTGACAGAAACTTGGAATATATTCCTTCATTTAAAAAATGGTAGTAGTTCATTTCTAATAATAACCTAGAAAAATTTATCTGTAATATTATCTGAAAGAAGAGAAGTATGTCCATGGCTAAAGCAGCTACTCAGGAAATTCAACCCCTCCTTGAGGGCTCAGGAAAGCTCCCTGGCCTGCGCACTTTGCTCTCCACAGCCATACCTCACCCCTCCCACCCCCGAAATGATAATCAGTTATTTATGCCTACAAGGCTTGTATACTTACTGCTTCATCAAACTTTCTCTGTTTTATATAAGATCTTGTTTTTCTTAAAATATTGAGCTGTTCAGAATCAGAAAGCAACCTACAAAGGAAAAAGAGAACAAAACACCAAATATGTTTAAAGTGTTTCCTAATTTTGATTGCATTTTTTCTTGGGTTTTTTTTTTCCTTAATTAAAAAAAGGGGGGGGATAATGAAAATTGAGAAAAAAAAAATCAAAACACAAAGGAAAGAAATAAACCTCAAGCTAAATTGTATTGTTGCTGGTTATCTGAACTCTTCCAGGAAATAGTTTAAGTTAAATTTAGTTTTCTTGATCCAAAGTTTCAACTGCCAAACTACACTTATGAAAGTCATATAATCCATCATTTTGAAGAAATGTAATACTCTGGCTAACAAAGAAATTCGGATTAAATCAAAATAATGAAACACCAATGGCATGAGTTACACTACTCAGCCCTCCTCTGTTCATGGCAGATGAGAGATAGGGCAGATCTATCACTGCACTTTTTGCCCCTGACCCAGACAGGGCCTGAGAATTCTCATTAGCAAAGAGCTCTAGGCAGAGCCTGACCAACAATGGAAGTTAGTGAATAATTTGAACCTATTCATCATTCTTATACTATACCATGCTCGTATACCTTTTTTGATTTCTCTATTTTTCATTTCTCTTTCCATCATTTCCCTGTCCTGTTTTACCACAGTAGAAACCTTAAATACACAAGAGAAATACTCCTAAGAAATACTGCATAACCCAAAACTAAACATATTTAAGTTTATGGAATGTAGAAACTGAGGAAATACAATCAGAACTCAATTATGTTAATGAAATAAATGAGTACCTTTAAACACAAATTTGAACATATATTGCTTAACTAAAACCTGCATTCCTTGTAAAGTAAATACTTTTACATTTAAAAAATGCTTAGAAAGTTATTTAAGGATATATCAGTTTGGACCATATGAAATTGATGTTTTTATATGTCACTAACTACTAAATTAAATATTGGCAACTTCATATGGTTTGATATAAATATAATCACCTGTCTCTTTTCTACTTGGTGCCAGCAGTCTCTGAAGAGGTAAGACCGAGATTCGTAGGAAGTAAATCTTTTAAGCAATAATTATTAATTTTATGATGACTTCTTTCAGAATCTGAAACTCTTGTCTAGAAAATGCAGATAATCTAAAAGCTTACATATAATTTCAGCCCAGAAGCCCATCTATCAATTCTCTTAAGAGAGTTCTATGGGAAACCCTAATTAAGAATCTGTGCCTATTCTAATAGCTGCCAGATCTTCCAACTCAGGGGAACCCAGTTGCTAGGTTCTTGTGTTTCAGACAGCAGGAAAAATCCCCACCACTGTACTAACAAGGATTTGGAGAAAGGTACCAGGAGGCAGGGACAAAAAAGAAAAACAAGTTACTTTAAAATGTTGCCTTGATCCAGTTCTGTGTCTCTTTAGACACTACACATTTCAGAATATTTTCCTATTAGTCTTAGAAACGGAATTACTGGGCCAAAGGGCACAGGCCTATTTTGAAAGCTGTATCTAAATTAAATTTTCCACATTTCTTAAAAGCCTCCTAGTTGACCTCCTTCCCCTTGCTCTGATCCACTCAGCTTCATAAAATACTGATTCATCCTCTAACTTACTTGCTATTGATATGGACATCTTGGGATGTATAGCTCAAGGTTAGAGCATTTGACTGCAATTGATATGGGCATCTTATTTTCTACTTCATCAGTTCCAATCTTCCTGGACTATTGATGACCCTCTCCTTCTAATCCACCTAATTTCCCATATCCCAAATCTATCCTCAGCTACATAGCTGTTAAAGTCTTCATTCTTTCCCTATCTTCTTTTCACTTGTGAGTTGTTGCTTGTAAAGATCTTCCCCTCTCCACTTTCCAAAATCAAATCTTCATAATCCTTTATGGTCCACTCCAAATCTCACCTCACACCATCAGCACTTTAGTGTGGTCTAATGGTCAGTTTATTTCTCTTCAATTAAATTTTAACCTCTGTGTGGACCAAGATAATGTCTTATACTTTCATTAATATCCACAATTATACTTAGCAAAGTGCTAAGCATATAAAAATGAATCAATAAACCTTAATTGAATAAAATGCCATCAAAATATCGCAGACCTAAAAAAGGAAGAAAAATAAGATAATAATATACACTGCCATTCTTAAAGCACATAAGGATTTGCTAAATTAAATTAAAAGATGGGGGAATAAAAGCTTGTCTGAAACTAATTACTATTTAAGCTAATTAAATACACATTCTCAAATCAAGTCTTAAGAAGAATGAGAGAAGAAACATTTTTTAAGGAGAAATATTTGTGTATTATGTTATTATATTATACAAGGAGTCTTCAAAAAGTTCATGGAAATATTCGTATTCTTTCAATCTCATTTTTCCATAAACTTTTTGAAGTACCCTTATATTATATTATATCATATCATATCATATTATGAGTACTCAGGTAAAGAAACGAGTCAGGCTAATTTATAATTTTTCCTAAATGGACTATTTATAAATCTTGGGACATACCAAAGGTTTGCAATATGTCTGCAATTCATCAGAATGTCCTATACAAATCTCACTGTAGCACCATGACATTAAAGACTCTCATAAACTTGTCCACCAAAATAAACTTTGAACACCAAGGTCCAAGGTTTGATCCCTGTACTGGCCAGCCACCAAAAAAAAAAAAGAAAAGTTTTTTTTTGTTTTTTTAGTTTTCCATCAAGTTGAAAAGGGATGCAAAATAAACTTTTTTAGCATCACATATTTGAAACATAAAGAGGTTTTGTGAGAAATGTAAAGTCCAGAATATAAGGTACAATATGTTCATATTTATGTTAAAAAGGCAAAACAAAACAAACAACAAGAAAGCAAAGGGGGTTGGCAGGGGAGTAATTAAAGAAATGCCATACATAAATTAAAATCAATTGAGAGAGATCTGCATATATCAACATAAAAAAAATCTTGAAAATCATACCAAATAGAAAAAAAGAATTAAAAAAATAGATTTTTTAAATAGGAATTAAATTGTATTACACCATTTTATTTCCTAAAAATAAATAAAGAGGACCTAAAAAAATATGGTAAAAATACTAACATTTCTTAAACCTGGGTTGTGAGTACAAGTAATTTTGTTATATTCTCTATTCTTGTGAGCATGTTTGAAATACCTCATAATTAAAATTTAAAATATGTTAACAAGAGGTATGTATACATACATCTACATATGAACACCATAAGACAGATGCATAATAAACTGCAACTTTGCCTCCAGACAAAAAGACTGTAAGACTGGAACACGGGAAGAAAGGTGACTGTTTATTATCGTTTGTATGATTTTTATTGTGTGCAGGAATTACTTTTTGTTAACTTTTTATTAACCTATTTTTTAAAATAAAACAATTAAAACATTAAAATTTAACCATAGCTTTTATGGCTATGACAGAGAAGCTTGGGCATACCAATACTCTCAACAGGAATGACTAGAAATCTTGATAAAATAAAATTAAAAATCTACTTGAAGGTACTAAGATGATCAAGAAATGAAGGACTAAGACCCTAGAGAGAAGGAAATCAAGAAGTAATTCAACATTCTACAAGCTTTAACTCTCAGGAAATCTGTCATTTTGGCAGAAGACAAAAGGCTGAGAATTTGGGCATACAGCAGCTGTGAGGGGGTAGAGAATCCAATAAGGCCTTTAGCAATTTTATAAGACTGGAGAGATAAAAATTAAAGTGTGAGGTTGCCAATGCAGCTAGGACTTGAGAACCTAAGAAGAAAGAAAAATAAGAAAATAATATGCAATTTCATTTTGGATTTGGAAAAAATAAAAGACATCAAAAAAAGCTCATCGGGAACTACTTAAACTAATTTAAGATAGATTATGAGGTGAAGTATTAGGACGTGAGAGAGAATACTATTTGCAGAACACAGGTAAAGAAACACAGGCCAAGTCCTGGTGAGAAGGGAAATAAAAAAGGAGGTAAGTCTGACACTCAGTTGTGCAGGACAAGAGGAAAAAAAGAAAGCCCCTGGAAAGCAAACAGAAGTTTTGTTAGTCTCAATATGTATAAGAGACAAAAACTGGCATTCAGGAACCACCAGAGGGGAAAGGATCCAGATAACACAGCAAGCTCTCAATTGGAATGCCTGGCAGGCTACACTCTTAAGAGCAGAGACAACCAAAGGTTAGAGGAGACTTAAAACTGCAACACAGCCTGGAGTTGGCCACCATTCTTTGTGCCTGTCAGATGACTAGGTAAAACCTCTCTGGACAAAAATGAGATAATCTAGAACTTCTAAACTTTTAATTTATAACAACAAGCATTCATTTAAAAATTAACAGACTTAACAAACAGGACTAATTGAAAAAAGACAATAGGAACAAACTCACAAATGATATGGTTATTGGTGTTATCAGGTACAGATGTTAAAATTATCTTGGTTAACATGTTCAGTAATAGTGGAGAAGAAAGAAAATTGTACCAAAGGGGCCGACCCCATGGCTCACTCAGGAGAGTACAGCGCTGGGAGCGCAGTGGCGCTCCCGCCACGGGTTTGGATCCTATATAGGGATGGCTGGTGCGCTCACTGTCTGAGCGAGGTGCGGGCGACCCTAAGCCAAGGGTTGCATTCCCCTTACTGGTCACAAAAAAAAAAAAAGATAACTGTACCAAAGAACTTGAATCTATTTTTTAAAAGAATTACAATTAAAATTCTTAAATTGAAAAAAATGTAATAACTGAAACTAAGAACTCAATGACAGCAATCCGTATTCAACAGAAGAGAGATCTGATATAATAGAATATAGGTTCTTTAGAAAATATCTTGCCTGAAGCTTGAAGAGCAAAAAGATTGAAAAATACAGAAAAGACTATAAAAATATATACAAGTCATGGTGAACAGATTTAATATATATATAATTAGAATTCTGGGGGGAGTGGGGAGAGAATAGGCAGAAGCAATATTTAATTCTTTTAACCATTAAAAGTATGTAAAAATAACAAGCCAATATGGGGACAGGGGGAGCTGAAGAATTAAAATAATTTAAAATAGTATATTAATCATAAGAAGATAAAATAGAACTGAAAATGAAACATAAAAAAGATGGGATAAATAGAAAACAAACCCAAATATATCAGTAATTATAGTATGTATAAATGGTCTGAATATGCCACTTAACAGAAAAAGACTAGGACAATGTAGTTTCAAAATCTATAAAGCAAAATTGACAGAAGTAAAAGAGAAAACAGACAAATCCAGTCAGTAGAAAACCAGAAAAATCTCTCTCAACTGACAGAACAAACAAAAAAATCAGTAAGGATACAGAAGATCTGAACAAAACAATTAACACACTTACCTTAAATAACATACGTATAACACTGCAAGCAACAACAACAGAGTACTCGTTCTCTTCAAGTTTAACATTTACCAAAATTAACCATATGCTGTTCCTTAAAGCAAGTCTCAACAAATTTCAAAAAAACTGAGACAGCATTTTCTTTGACCACAGTGGAAATTAGCTAGAGATTGATAATGAAAGATAATCATAAAACTTCAAATGTTTAGAAAGTGAGCAACAGACTTCAAAATAAACATAAGCCCCAGAAATCACAAAAAGCAAAAAAAAAAAAAAAAAAAAAAATCTTAAACTGAATGAGAATGGGAATAAGACATAAAAAGCTTGTAGGGTGCAGATAAAGCTGTGCTTAGAGGAAAATTCATATGTATATATTATTCAAAAAAAAAGACTGAAAATCAATTGTCTAGGTAGCCAATTCAAGAGGTCGGAAAAGGACAGCAAATTAAACACAAAAGGTATAGAACAAATATTAAAGATTGGAGCAGAAATTAATAGAAAAACAAACACACAATGAGAAAAGAAATAAAACCCAAAGTTCATTATTTGAAAAGACTAATAAGATTGCTAGACCTCTAATAAGACCGAGCAAGGAAAAAAAAAAAAAATAGAGAAAGCGTAGAGGCACAAATTAATAATATAATATACAAAATTTAGAAGGAAGTATTACTACAGATCCCCCAAACATTAAAAAAATGTTATGGTAACTTTTACACTGGTGCATTTAAAACTTTAGACGAAACAGACAAATTCCTAAAAAAAAAACACAACTTAGCAAACCTGAGAAAGAAACGGAAAATGCAATATGCATTCTACTTGATCACCAGTGTTGGTTCTGAGGTGCAATTGGATATAAAAGTCACACAGCCACAATAAGCCACACCTGACACTGGCTTTACTTAGAAAAATACAACGTATTAATAACTTTCTGTTCTGTGGGAGTCTACACATCAGTCCAGAGACTGTTTTATGATCCCAAAAGTGATAGCTCAGGTGTGAAAGAATGAGATCACGAGGGTTGGTGAGGTAGCCAATCTGGTTTAGAGGTTCCATGCCCCATAGGAACCCATCTCCCTCTTTCTCTTTTATTTAAAGTGAGACATATTTCACATACCATAAAATTCACCCATTTCAAGTGTACAGTTGAGTTCTTAGTATATTCACAAAGTTGAATAATAATCACCACAATCTAATTTCAGAACATTTTCATCAATCCCAAAAGAAATCACACACATTAGCAGTCATTCCTCATTCTTACTCTCCCCACTCACATTAGTTCCAAGCAACCACTAATCTATTTTTTCTCTCTATGAATTTGCCTGTTGTGGATATTTCACATAAATGGCATCATCGAATATGGGGTTTTTTGTAACTGACATTTTTCATTTAGCGTAATCTTTTCACAGCTCATACACGTTGTATCATTTATCAGTATTTCATTCCTTTTTTATTGCTGAATAGTATTCCATAGTATGGATATACTACATTTTGTTTATCCATTCATCACTTGATGGATATTTAGATTGTTTCCGCTTTTTGAAAATTATAAATGCTGCTATAAGCACTTGTGTACAAGTTTTTGCATGGACATATGCTTTCATTTCACTTGACAGATATCTATGAACAGAATGAATGAGTCATATGGTAACTCTACGTTAACATTTTAAGAAATCGCCAAATAGTTTGGCAAAGCTGCTACACCATTTTACATTCTTGCCACCGGTGTATGAGGGTTCCAGCTTCTCCACATCCTTACAGTAATTATTCTCTGGTTGTCTGTTTTTTTAATTTTAGTCATCTTCATGTGTATGAATTAATATCTCATTGTGGTTTTGATTTCCTTCACGACTAATGACACTGAGTACCATTTCATGTGTTTATTGGACATTTGTATATCTTCTTTGGGAAAATGTCTATTAATCTTTTACCCATTTTTAAAATTTGGATTATTTGTCTTTTAATTCTTGAGTTGTAAAAGTTTTTTATATATATCCTGGATACATGCCTCTTGTCAGACTATGATTTGCAAATATTTTCTCCCATGGTATTTTTTTTTTTTTTTTT
>NW_007740815.1:15303-28312 GCF_000696425.1 Galeopterus variegatus | reverse complement strand
AGTCAAAATTCACTATGGTAACAAGAGGTTTTGTTATTTTCAAAGATCAAAGTGTTTTAAAACACCATTCCCTGTTTTTAAATCAAAAGTTCAGAAAGGTTTTTTGTTTTAGTGTTTTAGCTAAAGACTTCACTGGTTGAGAACCAGTACAAGTTTAGCTTTCCCCAGTGCTACGTTCTAAGCCTGAGTTTGGGATCAGCTCTGTACTCGGGTAGGGCCCTTTGGCCTGTTTGTAGATGGGTCAACTCTGCTTGCTCCCTCTCCTGCCCTGTGAAGGTCACCCAAGTTCCTGAGCCAAGGTGAGCACCAGAGTGGTTTGAAGCAAAGTGTTTGCTGCATGCCTGGCTATGGCAGAGCTTGCGCTGGGTCTTAGTGCCTCCTTCGAGGCATGACTTGAGGAACCCTGTGGTCCAGGAGGCTTCCCTGCTTACCCACCATCCCTGACCTCCCAGAAGTGTTCACCTCGTGACTCTTGGGCACAAACTGTGAGATCCCAGGGGATGGACATGGACCTCTTTCTAACTCATGGAGCCTTTTTCTAACTCATTGCTGAACCTATAGAAAATACTCATTGATTGAGTGCCAGATGGCACCAATTCAAACAGCACAATGTGAGGGGTTGGGAAGCTATAAAATGATGCCTTAGATGTGGGAAGAAGAGAGGTGCCATGGGAAAAAACAGAAGCTTCAGAACCAGAGAATTGTGAGCTTGGATCCCAGCTCTGCTGCTCCCTGACCGTAGGAGCTTGGTCAAGGGCTGTGAGTCTTGGGAGCTCCAGGTTCGGGGGATTTGGAGCAGAAGAGCTATAGAAAGCACCCCCTTTCCCAGGCAGTCCCAGGAGTCTGCCAGCTACCTGATTGCTAGCAGGCCTCAGGATAAGCTAAGGCGGGGATCTTGGCCTGGCCCTGACCTCGAGCCCCAGACCCCACTGCTGCCCTGCTTGTCATCCACAGCCTTGTCAGGGCTGGCTGCCCTAGCTGAGGGCTGCCCCGTGCTCCTCTGAGTCCCAGGCCGAGCGCACGGAGTTATGTAATGCCTCTGAGCCAACATTCATGAGTCGCGGCCAATTTGCCGGCCTGGAGTTACACTGTGCAGATGCTCTGTGTACAGTTTGCTTTTGTCTCGGAGGCCGTAAGCAGATAGCATAACCCCGCTTACCATTAGACATTTCGCAAATCATCTGGGCTCGAGCGTGCCGCAGCCAGACAGTTCATTTATGCTGCGAGTGGTATGATTTGTAAAGTAATAAATTTCCCATCTCTCTGCCAGCAATAAAGTACAGCAAGCAGGCGAGGCCAAAGCCCTCTGAAAATATGCCGTTTCCCAGTGAGACCTGGATGACAGCTCTTTCAGGTTCGGCTTCTCTCTTCCTGAGTTCATGGGATTCTGGGAGATCAGGTTTGAGCCATAAATCTCTTCTACCATCTGGGTGACTTGGGCCCCAGCATGGACTTGTTATTAGCATGTGTGATTGGCCCCTACCGTGATATGTCTGTCACTTCCTGGACTCCTCTTGGGCTGGCATTGAAGGGAAGGCCTTGATAGACGTCATGCAGACGGGAGTAATGGATAGTTGCTGACCTCCCCTCCCCTCCTTGTGGATGCATGTCTGTGCCTGGGCAGAGGCCGGGCTGTTTCTCATGTGGAGTTTGGCTGACAGAGACAGGGGCGTGCGTGCTGGGCAGCGCTTCTTTCTGTGTCCTGTGCAGGCGTGCAAGGGCAAGAGCGTCACCAACTGTGAAGGTTCTCTACTGCGAGGCTGGCTGCTCTGAGCAGAGGTCAAGGACAGAATTGAATGAGCTTTTGGAGGTCTGGTCCCAGTTTCCTTCTGGGAGGAGAGTCAGGGGATGGGAGCAACTGTGATCAGACACTTCCACAGAAGTGGGAGTGGTCGAAGAGACCCCAGAGCTTCAGCCCAAAGTGCCAGCTGTGGTCTGGGACCCTGCGAGGCAAGTGGGTGTCATGGAGTCCCCATTTTGGGCCAGTCCCTTTCTTGTCCTGTGTAGTGGCTTCTGTCTAGAGGGGCCTGGCTCTGTCTCTCCCACCCAGTTCTGATGCTCTGCTGGTCAGTGATGTCAATGTCCCCTCTGTGGGGAAGGTGGCCCAGAAATAGTGCAACGGAGGTGTTCTTTGTCCCCTCACCTCCTCCTCTTCCTTTACCATCTGTGCCTCCACTTCTTCCACCTTTGATATCTGCTATTTTTTCTTGTTTAAAAATTATATAACATTTAACATTTAGGCACTAGATAAAAGTAGAAAAAGGTAGTTATCGGGCCGGCCCGGTGGCGCACTGCTACAGAGCGCCGCTTGGGAGTGCGGTGGCGCTCCCGCCGAGGGTTCGGATCCCACATACAGACCGGTTCCCACTCACTGGCTGAGCGAGGTGCGGGAGCAACACCGAGGGTTGCGATCCCGTTGCCGGTCCCGGTCCGGTACGGGCGTGACACTGAGGGTTGCGATCCCGTTGCTGGTCCCGGTCCGGTATGGGTACGACACTGAGGGTTGCGATCCGTTGCCGGTCACAAAAAAAGACAAAAAGGAAAAAAAAAAAGAAAAAGGTAGTTATCTATAATGCAATTACCAAACACAGTCATTGTGACTGTTTTCTTATATTTCTTCTGGGCTGAGGTTTTCTGGCGGGTCTTTGGAGGCCCTGCAAAGGGATACTCCTCCTTTCAGTGCAGGCATCTCTGCTGTCACCTGCGGACACACTGGGCTTCCAGAGTTCTTTGTCTTCATGGGGGTTGGGTAGATAGATTTGCTCCTCCCCAGCCATTTAAAAGCTGCTTCCCAGCGTCAGGGGCCAGCCTTGGAGGTGGTGCTGGGAAGGGGGGAAGGCTGAACCCCAAGGATGTCCCTAGCCTGAGTGTAGCCTCCAGGACCTCTCTGGTTCTGCTGTCTATACCCCAGTGCCTCCACCTGACAGTCCTCCATACCCCTCATGTCCTCCAGACCTCTGCTGGAGCCCCTCACTCTGCTCTGTCACTGTTGCTGCACATTGACCTCGGTTTGCTCTGAGGAGGGGGTGCAGTTGCTGCCTGCTAGGGTTGTGGTGAGGATTAGAGGAGATGGTCTGGAAAACAGAGGGTGTCAGCATGTGACCAACAGCATGGATCCAACATGCGCATTGGACACAGGACCGCCTTGTTGCTCAGTCCAAGGAGAGCACCTCCACATTCTAGTGTATGTGACCTTCTTCTGCCCCCACTAGGCAGGTCACAGCCTTTGCCCTGCAGGTGGCAGCCCTGCAGGTGATGCTTCCAGGCCTGGAGCTGGAAAATAACAGTCTAGGAGAGAAGTTGTTTGGGGAAGTAGGAGAGTCCAGCAGTGGCTTTCAAGGGGAAGACTTGAGTCTTTTGACCTTGTTCTCTGGGAGACTGGGCAGGGGTGGCTGTTGTGACCCATGCCACAGGCAGGAAGCTGCATAATGCAATCTTCAGCTCTCTGGAAAGAGGTGAGGGCCAGAGGCTGAAAGTGAGGTCAGGACCTACTGGCCGAAAGACCAGAGGAGAAAAGCTGCAGAGAAAGGAATGCGGCTATGGACTGCCAGGAAGGAAGACCTGAAACTGGTGCTGAGGCTCCAGAGGGCAGGAGACCGAGGACTGAGCTACCCTCTCCTGCCAGAGCTGCAGGGGTGCCTGGATGCTAGATCATCTGGGTGTGCTGGGAGTGTTGGTGGGACTGGTTGAGGGCTGCCTGGGCTGGATAGGATGCCATGGATCTTTCCCTTCTCTCCAGTGAGATGGCAGATGCTTGCCGAGCAGGTGCAATGTGCTAGGCACTGTGTGAGGGACTTTTTCCATATTAGCTCTTTTATTTCATCCTTACAACAGTCCTGTAAGTAGGCATTAGAATGGGGAAACTGAGGCTCAGAGACGTTAAGTGGCTTGCCTCAATTCCCCCAGCTAGGATAGAGATAGAAACAAGGTTCCACTCACTTGAAGAATTTCCACTGGACTGTAGGCAGCATGCAGGCAGAGACTGGGCCAGTCCTGTTCTCTGCTGAATACCCGGAGCACGCCAAGGTGCCTGGCACACAACAGGACCGCGTGAGTGAGCAAATGGGTGAGGGGAAGGGCCGGGTCTACTTGTTTCTGAGCCCATGCCGGAGGTCTTTGGTGCTCCCCCTGGGCTGTCCTTCCTGCCCCATAGCAGCCCCCCTTGCCTTGCCTAGGGAGTGCCACTTGGTGGTAGGGGAGACCTTGGGTTGACAACACCCTTCCCCCAGCTTGCTAGCCCCTTCAGGCTCCAAAGAAACTACTGAGTCCTACCCAGTCAAGAGTCAAGAGTCAAGAGTTACGTGTTTTCCTTGGGTTTTGGTGATGTGTGATTCACACTTGCGAGGAAGGGAAGGGAGTGACTCATGATGATTTAATAAACCTACAAATATTCTCGAGCAGTGCCTGATAAATTGGCAGCTGGCAGCCCACACCCCCATGGCTGCCAGTGCCAAATGCTCAGAAATCACCAAGTTAAACAAGTCTGCAGAAAATTCGATCTCCCCAGCATTATTTGCCTTATTTGAGCTAATAGCGTGAGGCACCTTTCTTCTGGCATTATGAGGTGCACCAGGGGGCTCTGCATCTTCCCTGGGGTCCTGGGGGAGGGGGAGAGTAATGCTTTACATTCAAGTGGTTCCTGAAGCTTCCACGTGATAAGAGCTGCTAGGACCTTCCAGGGTTAACTTTGTGCCTTTGGAACTAGCTGGCTGAGCCCCAAGGGAAGCCAGCTCTGAGCCCCACCACCCGAACAACAGGGTGATGCAAGCTGCCGCCCCTTCTCAGCAGGGTACTGAGAACAAGGCCAGACAGCAGCTGTCCTGGCCATACTGCTGCTGTGTCAGGACTAGAATGCCTGGGTCAGGCCCACTGGCTCAGGTTACCTGCAATAAATACGTGCAGGTGAAGGGTGGTGGCCCACAGAGGAGCAGGCCAAGGTGGCTGGGAATGGGTCACTTCAGATGGTGACCCAGAGGAGCCCTGACATCCAGCAGGTATTGCCACTGGGGTTAATCTGGTTGGTTTATGGTTCTGTGCTAATTGTCCATGCACCTTGTTCTGGGGTGCTCAGGCAAGTGGGCTGCAGAAAAAAATCAGAGATGCAACTGACTTGGTCAGCATCTGTGCAAGGATCCAGTTTTGGCTGGCTGTCCCTTATTTAGGAGCTCTGATTCCTTTCAGAAGCTCCTACAGTCCAAAGGAGGGAGGGCGGTGGATAGGCCATGGAGAATGGGGGGACCCACTCAAATGTGAGAGACTTTCTAAATCTGATCTTCTTTCTGTAAGTTCTTTGTTGTCCCTCCCCATGTTTACTGAGACCCTAAGTGGTACCTTAAGTGGAGTGCTGGGTCCAGCCAGGAGAAGGGTTCTGCCTTCCTGAGCGTAGTGCTTGGTTGGAGTGCAGCCTCCCCTCTCCCCTCTTGCTATTCATCTGTCCACAAAAATATTGATTAAGTGCAATAATGCATGTAAAGCATTTAGCATCATGTCTGGTTCAATAACTTAGCAATACTGTTAATTATGGGGAGGGGAGAAGAGAGGGAGGGGGGCTAATGAGGAACTGGTCAACGGACACAAAGAATGATTGTGTGTTGTGATGATGCATAAGCTAACTGTACTGATCTAACCATCACACGTTGTACACAATTGTTGAAAATCAATGTTGTACCCCACATGTATGTATAATAAATTATCTAAAAAAATTTTTTTTAAAATGCTATTAATTATAATAAAAGCTATTATTTAACATTTATTGCATGCCAGGCAAGAAAGATGAATAATGATACAAATTGGTGAACATGTTATGTGAGAGCTGAAAATCATAGACGGTCTAGCCTCACTCATGCTTTAGATGGGGATACTGAGGCCCAGTGAGACCAAGAGAGTAATGGTGGCCTCACAGTAAGGCTAAGCTGAACCTTCAGCAATGGCAAGCAGCTGTCATGCTGGGAGGGGGTGGTCTGAGGAGGCTTCCTGGAGGAGGTGGGTTTGAGATGAGACTTGGGATAAAGGTAGGAGACCAGCAAGAGAGGGGAGAGAAGGGGCAGAGCACAGCCTGGCCTAGGATGTGTGGACGAGGGAGCTACAAGGAGAGAAGGACCTGGAGAGAATGGAAGGGGCACCATAGCCATCTCTATAGCATGACTTAGAGGGTCCTGAGAAGGCCTCGTTGCCCCCAAATCATTCACTCTGTCGCTACCAGCAGGTGGTAAATCAGCGGTGGTGGCCCTGGGGCTCGAAGCTGGGTCTACCTGCCTGCCTCAGTGCTCATGCTCAGTGGGAACCCCTGGGTCCAGGATGTGACGGGCCAGGCAGAGAGGGTGACAGCACCGCTCCTGGGAGAGGAGACCCATTCAGTCATGATTTGCCATTAACCCATTGTGTTTGGTCCTAGGGCTGCTGTAACAAATTGCCACAAACCCGGTGGCTTAAAACAACAGAAATCTATTCTCTCACAGTTCTGGAGGCCAGAAGTTCAAAACCCACATGTTGGCAGGATTGGTTTCTTCCAGAGGCTCCGAGAGAGAATCAGTTCCCTGCCTCTCTTGTAGCTTCTGGTGGCTGCTGGCTGTCCTCAGTGGTCTGTGGCTTGTGGCTACACAACTTCAATTTCTGCCTCCGTCTTCATGTGGCCTCCTCCTCCTGTCTGTGTCTTCTGTTCTTATAAAGGCACTTGTCATTGGATTTAGGAACAACCTGGATAAGTCAGCATAATCTCATCTTGAGATCTTTAACGTAATTACATCTGCAAAGGCCCTTTTTCCAAATAAATTCACATTCACAGTTTCCAGGTAGACATATCTTTTGAGGGGAGCCCCTATTCTACTCATTACACCCCTGGAGCAGTGTGACAGTGTGGTCTTAAGAGATGGGTCCCAGGTAACTTTTGTTGGGATAAGAGGATAAGTTTGGGTGAGACACTGCACTGGGGTTACTAGGAAAATTCCCAGAGTGTTTGGGCCTTGGCTATAGGTTGTTTTCCTGAGCCTGAAGACTCAGGGCCCAACTTAGTAGAAGTAGTCAAGGACATACGGATATTCCACAGGGTCTGTTGACTCTACCATGGACCATTGTGACCATGGCCTGCTCATGGGATGGTCCAGAGCAGTGTTCTCCGACAGAACTTTCTGCAATGATGGAAATAAATGTTCCTTAATTTGTGAACTGACCTGTCCAACACAGTGGCCACTAGCCATGAGTGTCTGTTGAACTTTTGAAATAGCCACTATGTGGCTAGTGTAACCGAAGGACTAGATTTTTACTTCAATTTAATTTTAATTAATTAAATTTTAATTTAAATAGACCTATGTGACTGGTGGCTTCTATATTGAGCAGCACAGCTCCCAAGTGTCTCAATTTGAGTGCTTCTCCTTCTCTGTTCTTCATTTCACCACCAAAAATATATTTTATCATAAAGAGCTAAAATTTGTTTTTTGCTTTTCATGTGTGCAATGCTTAAAGTTTTAACAATCGGCTGAGAGACAGAGGCCAGAAGGATTGGACTGGTTCTAGACCCAGTACAAAAGAGCATGGCCTACTCTTTGAGTGTTATCCTGTGGACCTTCCTGTAGCTGACAGTTGCCTGGAAGTTAAGCTGGAAAAGCAGCTGGAGAGATCTATAGTCACTGTCAGTGAGGGGGTTGCCTAGCAAGGTTTCTAAGAGCCAGAAGGAAGGGCTGACAGCCAGTCTGTACTCCGGGCCCGTGTATGGGAATCTGTGAGTTTGGGTTCTTCGCCCTTTTTTATGGCTTCCGGAAAGCCTCAGGGGGAAGTTGGGTCTCATAAAACTATTTTCCCCCGAATTACTCCTTGTATTTTTGCTTCCCCAGAAGGATACTGTATGTCGTCTTGCTTTACAGTAAGGATATTTATTTTTGCACACTGTTTAGACATGATCTTAAGCAACACTTCAATTATTTACACGTTTGCATGTTTTTGACCCTTCTGGATGAAAAACAAAGTGTTTGCCTGAGAGCAGAAAATCTCTGAGGAGGTGGCTCCCGGGGTGAAGGTATCTTCATTGACTTAGATGTGTGGGCTTAACGGTCAAGCTCACCTCTTTGTCCTTGCTTCCTCCTGGCATGTGCTCGTCAGAGATGGTGGCCCTGGGGCTTGAAATGCAGTCTGCTTGCTAGTCCTTGTGCTTATGCTCAACAGGAACCCATGGGTCCAGGGTCCAAGTCACAGGCCAAGAAGAGAAGGTTCTGGGCCTCCAAATGCTAATGCAGGCAGGCCAGGCCTGTTTAGGTGGGGAGTTGTGGAGGAGGCTACTGCTCAGGGTCATGCTAACACTGTGCTGTGTGCATGTAAGACACAAATTAGGGATTTAGAGGTGAGGAGGCTGGTGAGTGTTGCTAGGCAACCTGTTAGCTGGGCCTGGAGGTAACACAATCTCTGGCAGCAGCCTGGTGGGAAGGCCTCCTAAGGACAAAACTGAATTTCAGAAGCAGCATCTTCTGCAAGTGCCCCCGCCTGGCCCGCCTCTAGGAGGGGGCGGGAAAGGTCACCAGAGCTGTGTTACATATGCTGCTGAGGGGAATGATGTGTCCATGGATTCTTTATTTATGTCCTCATTTTCTTCTGTATTTGTTTGTACTCCACCTTGTACAAAAAAGGATCTGAGGTGGTTTCAGAAATACTGATGCTGCAGCAGGATAAACATTAAAGCAGAAGAAACTGGGGCAAAGGGAAAAGAAGGGTAAGAAAATAGAGATGTGGTTGGTCTTTCACCAAGTATTTATTGAGTATTTTCCTTATGCCTGGCTCTGTGGATGTAGAAGTAAACAAAAAAACAGCCACGATTCCTGTCCTATTGGAACTTACAGTCTAATATGAAAGGTGTTAAAAAATACAAAGGCCCTGGGTCTGGTGCTCTTGCTGTGGGTAGGCTATAAATTAGACCCTGAGCCTCCTAGCAGCCAAAGCAAGAGGGGAACACAATTACAGGCTGGGTGTGTGCTGGTAATAATCCAGCAACAGTAACAAGCTTCATTCTTCTGTCCTGGATGCGCAGACCATGGAACAGGGCTCTCCCTTTGTTACCTACTTTACTGGCAGCCTCATCTCAGGTGCCAGCCTTCTGTCTGGTTTCACGGAGTTAGCCTGCATGTCTTGGTGTGCTGCCTTCAAGTGAAGGCTTGGGGGCACCCTTAGGCCCAGCTGTTCCAGAGCTCTTCCCTGCACCCTCTCACCCCATGCCTTAGGACAGACTGTCCCCTTTCCCTAGAATGCCATCCATCTCTGTTATTGTCTCTGTCCTCTCCTCTTACCTATTTAAGGGCCCTTCACAGTATTTAATGAGCCTCTTACTAACAGCCACTCATGTGATTCTTCCAGCAACACTTGTGAGCTAACCTTGAGTTTAGCCATTTTACAACAAAAGGAAGCAGAGGCACAGAAGGGCTGGGCAGTTTGTCTGAGGTCCCACAGCTTCAGGACCCCACTTTGACTCTCATCTTTGGCTTCATCAGATTTGGCATGCATAAGTATGCTTCCGTAGCAGAAGCCCAGCCTGCTTATATATAGACTTCAGAAGAGCCTTGTCCTTCAGCTACTGGCATCTGTCTGGAAGGCAGGCTGGAACTTCATTACCCCTTCCGTTGGCAGGCCAGGGTCATCTGTTCATACAATGGAACAGGGGGTGGGGCGGGCAGATACAGGCATCTGGAGACCCACCCTCCTTTAGATCTGTTTTATTTGTCTGTTCATTCATTTGTTCGTTTGTTTATTTATTAACTCAGCAAATATTTCTTAAGCATGCCAAGCATGTGCATTAACCACCCATCACCCCTGCCCTCAAGAAGCTCACAGTTTAGTTGAGGGGGAGGGATCAGCACTTGTCAGGTTAGAGTGCAGAAAGAGAAAGGTGTGGGTGTAAGTGGTACTCAACAGCAGCAGAAATAAAAACATAGGCTGATTAGCTCAGTTGGTTAAAGTGTGGTGCTGATAACACCAAGGTCCAGGGGTCCATCCGGGTACTGGCTAGCTGCAACCCCTCGCCCCAAAATAGAACAAAAAAACCCACACATATATACAAAGAAGCTATATTTGTCCAGACTCTACAACCTATTCATATGTCCTAGTCCCAGACCTCCCGTCATCCTGAGTACCCATCATATTAGAGTGCTCACTCTAATAGGGCAAAATCCACCTTAAAGTGCAAGGGCCCAGAATCTAATATACCCTTGTACAAGTTATCCATACAAAAGCAAGAAAGGCCTCACCTCCCTTGTTCTTGGAAGCATATTTTTATTAATGCAACCTTAACTTGTAGCAGCCTGGTGGTATAAGAGAGAGCCTGCAATATTAGCCTCTCCTTCAAGAGGAACCTTCGTGAGTACTTGGAGCCATGGGGCCCACTTCTCCCTGATGAATGCTGAGGGAATATTAACAACATGAGGACAAGTGCCTTGTGCGTTTCCCATTAATGAATGCCACGTGCTCTCAGGTTACACAGCAGTGCTCTTGGATGGATTTCAACATTTTGATCCCTCTTTAAAGAAAGCGACCACAGCCATCCCAATTATGAATTCTGGAATACCCTTTTGCAGCCACTGCTGGGAGCTGATTGGGCCATTGTGTTATCATTCCATGCATCTCCCAGAGATAGGGACCTGCATAAGTAAAACCATATTTCTGTTTTCCAGGATCCGAGGTACCAATCCCAGGGACTAACGGGCAGACTCAGGAAGCAGTACGTGGGGAACATTCTCAGACTTGCTAAGTAGCTGGCCCGCTGATAGAGGAGATTAAGGTGCTTTTGATCCCTTCTCCCCTAATGGCAATGTCTCTAGTATTTAAAATGGCTCAGGGAAGTCTTCCTTTGAACACTCAAGAGATTGCTTCAAGAAGAGTGAGCCCTATTCCAGACAGCGTGTCTGGGAAGTTACGCTGCTGAATTGTAAATGTAGTTGGATGAATTTTCCCTTCTGCTCCCCTAAGATCATAGGCTTGTCCTTTAGATCCGTTAGCTGCTGACCCACAGTGTGTAGGCTCCCTTCTCCTTCCTGGAGTCAGGCTGCCTGTGGAGGCTCCAGCCACTCAGGTATTCTCTCTGGACAGTCAGATCTCTCTGCATTTGCCCAAGGAGTCATGTCCCCAGTTCCACTTAAGGACATTGCTTTGTCGGGTGGGTGGACTGGGGAAAGGCTCCTTCTGAAGGCAGCAAGATGATGTAAGGACATTCTGGTGAGATTAAGTCTGGGAGGGGCAGTTCCTTGTCAAAGAGTCGTGTGTGTGTGTGTGTGTGTGTGTGTGCATATGTGTGTGTGTATGTGTGTATCGCTCTGTCCCTGGGTGCAAGGAGAGCTGTATGATATATGGATTTGCCAGCACTCAGATGTCATATCATCAGTGAAAAAATTTAGTTTAAGTAAACATTTAACCCCTCGTTCACTTCTCTATGACCTGGAGGTTAAGAGTATGGACTCCAGCATCTAGACTGCTTGGGTTCAAGTCCTCGTTTCGCCAGTTATTAACTGTGTAACCTTGGGCAGGTCATTTAATTTCTCATCTGGAAAATAGTATTTAGCTCAATAAGTTATGAGAAGTGAAGTCACGCATACATAAAACACTACCTGCTTTACCTGCCGTGTGCCCAACAAATGTTTGTTTTTGCTTTGTAGTTATAATTATTCTAATCTTATTCATTTCTTCACCGATTGTGCCCAAACTCCTCCTTTCTATGCATAAGCTCCATGTACAAGGAGCTATGGCACTAAAGGAGTAAGGTAAGATTTTATTTCAATCTCATTAGAAAAGAATAAATGCATAAAAAGTGAAATTGTGTCCAAAAGTACATAAATGCTCATAAATAATACCAAGAGAGAGATTATTAGTTATTAATATTCATATTTAATGAGAGCTTCCACCTAGGATGTAAAAAGCTGTGAGAGAATTTTGCTCCCACCCTAACAATAAAATCAAGCCAGAAGTTTACAAAATCATATATTTTTAAGTTTGTCAGAGAGCTGCCCTGAGGACACAAGGTAGCCTAATGAACTAAAATCAAAAGAGTGTCAGCCCATCCAAGGAGAGATGGGTCACATGATTATTTTACCTTGGGCAGAGCAGCAGGAGGAGGAGGTGGCCATCAGAGAAGCAAGTAAGAAGAAAACAACTGAAATTGTGATGAAATTTTAAGAGCCAAGTGTGGACTGGCGTAATAGTTCAGAACTCTTGGAAGCTGCAGACATGAGGGGTGTCTGCTTGCTCACTCGTATCCATGGGCCTCCACTGAGAGCTCATAAGAAAGACAAGGGGCAGAGCGGGAGAATAGACAACTCTCTGTGGTGCAGGACCTTCCTAAGTTGGTAGGTAAAGCAGGAGAACCAGTAAAACTCCATCCGTACTCCTGAAATTTCAAGAGTAAGAGGCAGAGGTGGCCTTCTACTGGGAGAGTGGCAAGAGTTCAGAGATCCCCATTGCTGAGGCAGAGGGACACAAGGCCTGCCTAACATTGAGGCTAGAGGAAGAGGACAAGAGAAACCCTTGTAAGGATCAGTGGTCGTCTACTGTGGGGGCAAAGACAGAAAACCAGCCCTTATTCAGGACCTTACACCAAATACAAGGCAGCTGTTTGCTGCTGGGTGAGGGACAGAAACCTGCTAAAGCTCTGGATTCTGCACTGACTATGCGGCAGTGGCTGTGGGTTACTAGAGGAAAGGTAGGAGAGCTAAGAGTAGTCCTCTCTAAGGCACAGGTATGTGGGGCTGCCTAAATAAATCCTCCTGAACACCACACCTTGCATTGAGCACCTGGCAGCAGTATTCCACTAAGAGAGGGGCAGGGATGTTGAGAGAGATGTTTTCTATAGTGCAGAGTCTGCTGAAATCTAAAGACGCATAGGAGAATTGAGAGAAATACTCCATTACATTAGGCTTCACACTAAGTATGGAGTAGCAACAGTCTACCACTAAGAGAATTTAAAGATTGTGGTATACTGAATATGACTAAAGCAGTAACAAAGTCCAAACCCAGCTCAGTGATGCACTAGATACTAACTCAACTT
>NW_007740815.1:9787-14965 GCF_000696425.1 Galeopterus variegatus | reverse complement strand
GACTAAAGCAGTAACAAAGTCCAAACCCAGCTCAGTGATGCACTAGATACTAACTCAACTTAGCTTGATAGAAGAAGAGAATTGTCCATTTTTGGGGCATGTTTGCCTCATCTCTGCTATTTTTTACACACAGTGTGTGGCATTCAATATAAAGTTCTCAAACACACACGCCCCCACCGCCCAAAACAAACAAGCAAACAAACAATGGTATGACCACTTGTCAAGAGACAAAATAACAGAACCAGACAAAAGCTGGCCCAAATGTTGGAATTATCACAGAGACTGTAAAATAATTAAGATAAATATGCTGAAGGATCTACTGGAAACGGCAGGCAACCTGTATGAACAGATGGGGGATTTCAGCAGAGGTATGGAAACTATAAAAGGAGATCTAAATGGAAATGTTAGAAATGAAAAACAGTATGTCAGACATAAAAAATTCTGTTGAGGGACTTATTAGGAGATTGGACACAGCACAGGAAGAATCAATAAACTTAAAGACAGCAATAGAAATGATCCAAACTGAAACAAAAAGAGATGAAAGTGAAAAATAAAGTGTCTGAATTCTATAAATAATATCAAATGGTCTAGCACATATATGAAGGTACTTCAAAAAATTCGTAGAAAAATAAAAGATAATATGAATCTTTCTGTGAACTTTTTGAAGTACCCCTGTTAGAGTCCTAAAATAAGAGATGAGAGAGAAAATGTCAGAAGAAATATTTAAATAAATAAGGATCAAACATTTCCCTAAGCAAATGAAAAAACAAAAACAAAAAGAGCCCCCCCCCAAAAAAAAAAACCCACAAAAAACAAAAAACAGAACAGCTCAGGTTCAAGAATCTTGGAGAACTCCAAGCAGGAGCATAGTCAAATTGCTGAAAACAAAGGATAAATACAACTGCATGTCAGCTTTAGTGTACTGCAAGGAAAAACAAACAAAAAATTCATCAACCTAGAATTCTACATCCAATGAAAATATCACTCAAAAATGAAAGTGAAATAAAGATATTTTCAGGCAGACAAAACCTGGAAGAATCAGTCTCTAGGAGGCCAGGAAATACTAAAAGGAGTTCTGTAGGCTGAAAGAAAATAATTTCAGATGGAAATCTGGTCCTGCAGGAAGGACTTGTATGAATGAAGCACATCAGAAAGAGTGAATAGGTCTATAAATAAAAAGCACCTTTAAAACTCTTTGAAAGTAATTGACAATTTAAGTAGAAATAATAACAGAGTAACGTGTATTTATAGTCTTTTAGAATGGAAACATTTGATAACAAAAACATAAAGAATGGGAGGGTTGTAGATGACAATGTACTTTTATTAAGTTCTTAAATTACTCGTCAAGTAATAGAATATTATTTTTTAAAATAAATTGTTGTGAATTAAAGATAACGGTTGCAATCCCTGGAGAAAATACTAAAATATAATCCAAAGAGGCTGATTAAAATGCCAATAAAGGAGATGAAATAAAATACTAAAAATATTTGTTTCATCCCAAAAATGCAGAATAAGAGGAACAGAAAAACAAAGAGCATAAAGAACAGTTAAAAAAATCAAAATATATGAATAATTGCATTAAATATAAATGGATTAACCTTCCCAATTAAAAGGCAGAGATTATAAGACTGGACAAAAATGGAAGACCCAATTTTATGTGTTTTGCAAAAAAAATACACTTTAAACATAAAGACGCAAACAGGTTGAAAGTAAAAGACTTGAAAAAGATACTATGCAGATACTACTCATAAGAAAATAGGTGAAGCTATAGACTTCAAGATGATAAAAAGATAAAAGTATTCTATAATATTTAAGGTTTAATTAATTAAGGAGACATAAAAATGTAAAATTTGTACTAATAACAAAGCTCCAAAATACATGAAGCAAATATTGACAGAATCAGAGGAAATATTCGAGTACATATTTATTCATAGCTGAAGAATTTAATACTCCTTTCTCATTAATTGATAGACTGAAAAATTATTAAGCATATGTAAGATTTGAACAACACTGCCAATAATCTGACTTAATTGACATTTATAGACTAGTCCACCCAACACAACCAAAATGTACATATTTCTCTATTGCATGTAGAGCATTCCTCAAAATAGAACATGAACTGAACCATAAAACAAGTCTCAATACATTTTTAAGGATTGAATTTCTAAGCATATTCTCTGAACACAAGGACTTAAAGTAGAAATAAATAACAAGATATCTAGAAAATTCCTCAAATTTTTGGAAATTAAACAACACACAACTAAATAACCCATATGCCAAAGAATAAATCACAAGGGAAATTAGAAAATATTTTAAATTTAGTGATAATGAAAATGTGACATCAAAATTTGTGGGATGTACAAATTTTTTTTTTTTTTTTTTTTTTTTTTTTTTTTTAAAAAAGATGACCGGTAAGGGGATCTTAACCCTTGACTTGGTGTTGTCAGCACCACGCTCAGCCAGTGAGCCACGGGCCGGCCCAGGATGTACAAATTTTAAAGGGAAGTGTACAGCTTTAAATATTTATATTAGAAAATAGAAAGATGCAAAATGAATGACCTTTGCTTCCATCTTAAAAAGCTAAAAGAGATTAGCTAATTAAACCCAAATAAGGGTGAAAATCAATGAAATAGAAAGCAAGTAATCAAGAAAACCAGCAAAGATTGAAGCTGGTTTGTTGAAAAGATTGATAAATAAACACCTAGGAAAACTAATAAAGAAAAAAAAAAAGATGAGAATATGCAAATTACCAATATCAGGAATAAAATAGGGGACATCACTAAACAGCCTATAGACCTTAAAAGGATAATGAAATGATATTATAAATAATTTTATACCAATTAATTCAATCACTTGGATGAAAGGGACAAATTCCTTGAAAAGCAAAACTTCTAAAACTGATACAAGAAGAAATAGAAAATATAAGCCCTATATTCATTGAAGAAGTTAAATTTGTTATTAAACAACTTCCCACAAACAACACTCCAGTCCCAGATAGTTTCTCCAGTGAATTCTTTCNATCACTCAAAAATGAAAGTGAAATAAAGATATTTTCAGGCAGACAAAACCTGGAAGAATCAATCTCTAGGAGGCCAGGAAATACTAAAAGGAGTTCTGTAGGCTGAAAGAAAATGATTTCAGATGGAAATCTGGACCTGCAGGAAGGACTTGTATGAATGAAGCACATCAGGAAGAGTGAATAGGTCTATAAATAAAAAGCACCTTTAAAACTCTTTGAAAGTAATTGACAATTTAAGTAGAAATAATAACAAAGTAACATGTGTATTTATAGTCTTTTAGAATGGAAACGTTTGATAACAAAAACATAAAGAATGGGAGGGTTGTAGATGACAATGTACTTTTATTAAGTTCTTAAATTACTCATCAAGTAATAGAATATTATTTTTTAAAGTAAACTGTTGTGAATTAAAGATAACGGTTGCAATCCCTGGAGAAAATACTAAAATATAATCCAAAGAGGCTGATTAAAATGTCAATAAAGGAGGGCTGGCCCGGTGGCGCACTGCTACAGTGCGCCGCTTGGGAGCGTGGCGGCGCTCCTGCTGAGAGTTCGGATCCCACATACAGACTGGCCGCTCACTGGCTGAGCGAGGTGCGGGCGCAACACCAAGGGTTGCGATCCCGTTGCCGGTCCCGGTCCGGTACGGGCGCGACACTGAGGGTTGCAATCCGTTGCCGGTCACGAAAAAAGACAAAAAGGAAAAAAAAAATGTCAATAAAGGAGATGAAATAAAATACTAAAAATATTTGTTTCATCCCAAAAATGCAGAATAAGAGGAACAGAAAAACAAAGAGCATAAAGGACAGATAAAAAAATCAAAATATATGAATAATTGCATTAAATATAAATGGATTAACCTTCCCAATTAAAAGGCAGAGATTATAAGACTGGACAAAAATGGAAGACCCAATTTTATGTGTTTTGCAAAAAAAATACACTTTAAACATAAAGACACAAACAGGTTGAAAGTAAAAGACTTGAAAAAGAGACTATGCAGATACCACTCATAAGAAAATAGGTGAAGCTATAGACTTCAGGATGATAAAAAGATAAAAGTATTTATAATATTTAAGGTTTAATTAATTAAGGAGACATAAAAATGTAAAATTTGTACTAATAACAAAGCTCCAAAATACATGAAGCAAATATTGACAGAATTAGAGGAAATATTAGAGTACATATTTATTCTTAGCTGAAGAATTTAATACTCCTTTCTCATTAATTGATAGATTGAAAAATTATTAAGCATATGTAAGATTTGAACAACACTGCCAATAATCTGACTTAATTGACATGTATAGACTAGTCCACCCAACACAACCAAATGTACATATTTCTCTATTGCACGTAGAGCATTCCTCAAAATAGAACATGAACTGAACCATAAAACAAGTCTCAATACATTTTTAAGGATTGAATTTCTAAGCATATTCTCTGAACACAAGGACTTAAAATAGAAATAAATAACAAGATATCTAGAAAATTCCTCAAGTTTTTGGAAATTAAACAACACACAACTAAATAACCCATAAGCCAAAGAATAAATCACAAGGGAAATTAGAAAATATTTTACATTTAGTGATAATGAAAAGGTGACATCAAAATTTGTGGGATGTACAAATTTTAAAGGGAAGTGTACAGCTTTAAATATTTATATTAGAAAATAAGAAAGATGCAAAATGGATGACCTTTGCTTCCATCTTAAAAAGCTAAAACAGATTAGCTAATTAAACCCAAATAAGAGTGAAAATCAATGAAATAGAAAGCAAGTAATCAAAAAAACCAGCAAAGATTGAAGCTTGTTTGTTGAAAAGATTGATAAAATTGATAAATAAACACTTAGGAAAACTAACAAAGAAAAAAAAAAAGATGAGAATATGCAAATTACCAATATCAGGAATAAAATAGGGGACATCATTAAACAGCCTATAGACCTTAAAAGGATAGTGAAATGATATTATAAATAATTTTATACCAATTAATTCAATCACTTGGGTGAAAGGGACAAATTTCTTGAAAAGCAAAACTTCTAAAACTGATACAAGAAGAAATAGAAAATATAAGCCCTATATTCATTGAAGAAGTTAAATTTGTGATTAAACAACTTCCCACAAACAACACTCCAGTCCCAGATAGTTTCTCCAGTGAATTCTTTC
>NW_007740815.1:0-9178 GCF_000696425.1 Galeopterus variegatus | reverse complement strand
TTGCTCCCGTGCCTCGCTCAGCCAGTGAGCGGGAGCCGGTCTGTATGTGGGATCCGAACCCAGTGCTATCCAGTGCGCCACCGGGCCGGCCCCTTTTCAACTCATTTTATGAGTCTCAAATTACCTTGATACCGAAACCAGAAAGGGACATTATAGAAAAGAATGTTACAGACCAACATCACTTGTTATCATAGGTATAAAAATCCTTAACAAAATATTAGCAAATGAAATTCAATAGTATATGGAAAAGGATAAAGTAGCATTTATTCCAGGAATATAAAGTTGGTATATTACTAAAAGCCAGAATACAGAAGGAACTCAACTCAACAGCAAAATAACAAATAATCTGATCAAAAAATGGGCAAATGAGCTGAATAGACATTTCCCAAAGGAAGAGATACACATGGCCAACAGATATATGAAAAAAATGCTCAGCACCACTAATCATCAGAGAAACGTAAATCAAAACTGTGATGAGACATCATCTCACTCAAGTTAGAATGGCTATTATCAAAAAGGTAGAACAGGGGCTGTCCGGTTAGCTTGGTTAGAGCACAGCCTTATAATAGCAAGGTCATGGGTTCGGATCTCCACCCCAGCCAGCCACTGGCCACCCCCTAAATAAATAAATAAAAAAGCCAGAACTTAACAAATGCTTGCGAAGATATGGAGAAAGGGGAACTCTTATATGCTGTTGGTGGAAATGTAATATAGTACTGCCATTATGGAAAATTGTATGGGGGTTCCTCAAAAAAGTATAAATAGAACTATGATATGATCCCAGCAATTCCACTACTGGGTATATAACCAAAGGAAAGGAAGTCAGTATATCAAAGAGATATCTGCACCCCCCTGTTTATTGCAGCACTATTCACAATAGCCAAGAAATGGATTCAACCCAAGTATCCATCAACAGATGAATGGATAAAGAAAATGTGGCATACATACACAATGGAGTACTATTCAGCTATAAAAAAGAATGAAATCGTGTCATTCGTGGCAACGTGAATCAGTGTGGAGGACATCGTGTTAAGTGAAGTAAGCCAGGAACAGAAAGAGAAATACTACATGTTCTCATTCGTATGTGGAAGCTTAGAAAATTGATCTCATAGAAGTAGAGAGTAGAGTGGTGGTTGCCAGAGGCTGGAAGAGATGGGGGAAGGGAGGTTAGTGAGAGGTTGTTTAGTAGATCCAGAAGTGCAGCCAGATAGGAGGAATATTATGTAGTGTTCTATAGCACTGTAGGGTGACCACAATTAACAACAATTTATTGTACAGTTTCAATTAGCTAGAGGAGAGGATTTTGAATGTTCCCAACACAAAGAAACAATAAATATTTGAGGTAATGGAAAAAAAGATCAGTGGATGCTCGGGCTTCGGGGGAGGAGGGAGGGCTGAACAGGTGGAGCCCAGGATTTTTAGGACAGTGAGACTATCCTGTTTGATACTGTAATGGTGACTACATGAAACTAAGCATTTGGCAAAACCCATAGAACTGTACCATACAAAGAGGGAATCTTAATGTAAAATTGAGTTAATAATAATATATCAATATTGTTCATAATTAAAAGAATAACATGGTATACTAATGTAACATGTTAATAATAGGAGAAACTGTATGTGTGTGGGGGGAGGAGGGTATGAGAACTGTCTGTACTTTCTACTCAATTTCTCTGTAAACCTAAAACCACTATAAAAATGAAATCTATTAAAAAATCAGTCAGTAAAATTTGCCATATTAATTAAAGGAGAAAATAATTATTTTCATAGATGTAATAAAAGCAATGGACAAATTCCAACATCCATTCAAGATAAAAATTCTCAGCAAACTAGAAATAGAAGAAACCTTTCTCAACCTGACAAGTAGCATCTGTAAAAACCTACAGCTAACATACTTATTGGTGATTTAGTGCTTTCCTCCAGACATTGGAGACAAGGCAAGGATGTCTCTTACAACTTTCATTCAACATTTTACTGGAAGTCTTAGACAAAGCAATAAAAAAAAAAAAGAGAAAGGAAGTATAGTTTGAAAAGGAAGAAATGAAATTGTCTTTGCTTACAAATGATATAATTTTACACAAAGAAATTCCCAAGGAATTGAAAAAAAAATGAGTGGAACTAATAATTTATTTTGCAATGTTGGAGGATGTACAAAGTTATAAAAATTTTACACAAAGAAATTCCCAAGGAATTGAAAAAAAAAAAATGAGTGGAACTAATAATTTATTTTGCAATGTTGGAGGATGTACAAAGTTATAATTCCAAATATTGACAAGGAGCAATTAACAATAAAAAATTTTAAATAATATTTATTACAGCATGACAATTCAAATATTTAGGGATAAATTTAATGAAAGATGCTTAAGACTAAAAACTATAAAAGATTGCTGAGAGAAATTAAATGCCTAAATAAATGAAGAGATATAACATGTTTATGAGTTGGAAGACTCAATATTAAGATGTCAATTTTCCCAAATTTTCAATCCCAAATGAAATTTCCACTTTTATCATTGATAAAATGATTTAAAAATTTATATGGAAAGGCAAATATAACCTAGAATAGCCAAAACAATATTGAAAACATAGAACAAATGGGGAAGACTTATCCTACCAGACTGCAAGACTGACTGCATAGCTCCAGTAATCATGATAGTGTGGTATTGATAAAAGGATGGACAAATAGACAAATGGAATAAAGTAGAGTCTATAAAAGGCCCACAGATGTATGGACAAATGACTTTTGACAAGGATGCCAAGGAAATTCAATACGGAAAGAAAATCTCTTTAACAAATGGTGAAGAAACAACTGAATATCAATTTAAAAACAAAACAAAACAAAAAACATTTGTTCCTACCTCTCACCACATTTAAAAATCAGTTCAATATAGATCATTGACCTGAACATAAAAGCTAAAGCCGTAAAATTATTAGAAAAAACATAGGATATTTTTGCGACTTATGGTGGGTGAGGGGAAGTAGGCAAAGATTTCTTAGCGAGATCACAGAAAGCATGGGTTACAGAAGCAAAACTTGATAAATTGGGTTTCATCAAAATCAATTTCTGCTCATCAAAGATTCTGTTAAAAAAATTAATAAGCAAGCCACAGATTTGCCAACACATGCTTGACAAAAGACTTACCTCTAGAATATATGTAGAACTCCTACAACTCAATGATAAAAAGACAATCCAATTAGAAATGTGCAAAACAACTTGAATAGAAACTTCACTAAAGAAGATATACATGTAGCCAGTAAGCGCATGAAAAAGTATTCAACATCATTAGGCATCAGGGAAATACAAATTAAAATTACAGTGTGTTACACCTAGATATTGATTAGAAGTTGGTGAAGGTGAAAAAATTACTGACACTAAACGTGGGACAGAATGTGGAGGAAATGGAACTCATGCATTGCTGGTGGGAGTAGAAAATGATATAAACACTTTGGAAAACTGACACTTTCTTAAAATGTTTAAAATACATTTATCCTATGGTACAGCAACTCTACTCCTAGACATTTACCTGAGAGAAATAAAAATATGTTTCCACAGAAATCTTGTATAAGAATGTTCATAGCAGCCTCATTTATAAAAATCTAAAACTGGAAAATAGCACAGGCATCCATCAGTGAAGAATGGTTGAACTCACTGTGGTGTAGTTGTACAAGAGAATTCTAAGCACTGTAACAGAAGGAGCTACTAAGACATGCAACATCATGGACGGATCTCAAACATATCAGTAAATGAAGCTGGGTATAAAAAAGTGCACACTATGCGATCCCTATATCAGAACGTCTAAAATATGAAAACTAGCCTATGGTGATAGAAATCAAATCAGTGGTTGATTCTGGTGGTGGGAGATTGATTGGGAAGTATGAGGAACTTCCTGGGTGAGAGAAATGTCCTGTGTCTTCACGTGTTTTCATCAGAACTGATTGAACAGAACACCTAAGACTTGAGTATTTCACTTTATGCAAATTATACCTTAATAAAAAATGTGGAATAAATGATTTTCTTTTACTGGGTTTCAAGTCACAGTTAACAGATTTGAAGGTACTACATTTAAGATAGCCCAATAATGTAACTATAATATTATGATAGAAAAATGCTATGACAAAACTATTGGAAACCTAATTTAAAATATTTAATGTGAGCTACGGGCTTTAAACCTGTTCTCCAGCAACACCTGTTCTCAAACCCAAATCCACCTATTCAGCCTAAGCTTTTGGGGAAGCCAGAGGGCAGGTAAGGAGTTGGCCCCTGCCTGCCACATGGCACATGGGTGGGGTGTTTCTCTGGACAGCAGTCACCATGGTGTTCACAAATATAAGCCTCAGTGGTTTCTGGAGGGCAGGTAAGGAGTTGGCCCCTGCCTGCCACATGGCACATGGGCAGGGTGTTTCTCTGGACAGCAGTCACCATGGTGTTCACAAATATAAGCCTCAGTGGTTTCTGGTAATTACCTACTTCTAAATCTGGAGTCTATGAAATGCTGTTCACCAGACTTCAAAAGCTGGGAGTCATCTTGGTTATCTCTTAAGGAGCCAGCTGATCCCTCTCTCTCAATCTGTGACATCAAAGACTCAGTTTCATTGCAAAATTGTCTGGCACAAAGGCGTCAGGCCGGCTCCCCTTTGGAAGGGTTTGGAAAACAGTGATGAGTCAGGAATCCACTAGGGAGCACCTGACCCACCCTCTCTCCTCCACGTGGCTCAGCCCAGGGGGACCTGGCTCCCAGGGAGCAGGGCCTGGGAGCAAGGCCAGAGACCTGGCTGATGTGGAAGTGGGGCCCACTCGGCTTGGCTCTGCTGAGATTTAGATCCGGTCTGCCTATGGGAACAAGGCTTGGGAGGATAGGGTTTATTTGCTTGCTTGCCTTTTTTTCTTTTCCTGTCACTGGTAATAATTTTCATTGACTAGGGAGTAAAACTGTATACCTTTCCTGAACTGACAGAGCATGACTTGTAAGGGTCAGCTTTGGTTCTGATCTTTCCTTTTTTCCTTCTTTTATTTGAGTGCCATGAGGACATTTCCCGATCAAGTTCTTAGGTGAAAATCTATCTCTGTTTGTTCTGCTTCCCTTGTTTTCCTTGCTAGAATACATTTTGTTTCCTAAAATAATGTAAATATTAATGTGTACATATGTTTTTAAAACTAAGGATGTTAGTTGAATTGATTTATAGACAAAAATGGGATGAAAGGTTGCTTGTCTGGTCCCTCGTATTAATTTTGGAAGTAAAAAAATCTGTGTTGTTGCTTCCCGTGCTGACAATTTCCCATCTCACTAAATCATGCCACAGATGCGAAGTTTCAGTTTAATTTGGACTCTGGTACTGTGCTTACAGAGGTAAATGAAGACCCTGGCTTCGTAAATCTTTTTTGTTTTTTCACTTTTATTTTTAAATGTAGCTAGATCCAAAGTTTATGTCCGTGTAGCTGACCTTTTCAATAGTAAGAGCCATTTTATAAGGCAGCAGAAGTGAAAGTTATCAGCAAGTCTGGGTAATGTAAAGTATTTATGAATGAACGTGCAAAAACCAACCTGGGGGTGGAAAATGTGGGGTGTCCTCAGGCAGAACTGCTTGTGACTTGAACCTTCTTTGCAGTAAAGCATAATTCATGCTGCTGTTAGCCCTTAAAACAGGAAATAATATACCCATTTAACTTAATCACAATTTATATTACATGTGCATATTTCTAAACAAATGTTGTAGATGGAGAGTTTGGTAGCAATAATATTTATGAATTACACTTTTAGTTAGCAAAGGAAATGTGTGACCTCTTACATTTGGTTTGACATTTGAATTTGGTGTTCAGTGTATTTGACAGGAGTGATGGATTCTCATTAGCTTCATGTATAAACAGGAAATGCTTCCTCGGAGAACAGTTATTAATGTAGGATATCCATGAATTTGAATTTTCAGTCACTTATGCTGGTCCAACTGTGAAATATATTTAATTTCTCTCTTTTTAAAAAAGCGTGAAAGCAAGGCTTTAGTTTTGTTTATAGCAAAACTGAGCAACATATGAATGCCAAGCTCTGAAAAACAGAAAATAGCTGATAAGCTGGGTGGCAGGCAAGACTGCTGAAATCTCAGGCGAAGGGAGCAGCCCTGACTGCAGACAGCCCCCAGGTGGATTTGCAGTTGCTTGCCTTAATTTCCAAATAAGATAACCTACAGGAATTAGAACATGACGTGGGGGCAGATTTGAGTAAGCTCATGCTTAACCTTTACCCACAGCAGGATTAAAGCTGTTCGTGCAAAACAGGAATCAGAACAAATTTGTGATATAGCCAAAGACAGTAATTTTATTTTGAGTTTTCAGCACTAACTTGGTACTCTGTGACAATACCACAAAACAGGAGCTGGAGTTTGAGAAAGCTAGGACAAGTGTCCGTCTTCTAATGGGAATGAGGACAAGTCAGGCCAGTGGGCCAGTCGTGCACCGTGGGCTGGGGCCTGTCCTCAGCCCCTTCTGAGTAATGCTTAGAATCTAATTAGAAGTCAGAAACCTGGAAAGTGAAGCTGGCAGGCCCTTCATCTGAATTTCAGGTCTTCAGAGAGGAAAAGTAGCGTTTTTATTGTTGGAGGTCAGAGTTTAAATTTAGTTTATATCAGATTACCAAAACATACTTTTGGTAAGGTTAGATTCTCATGCTCGGAGAGAGTCGGACTGTAATGAAAGCAAACAGGGCGAGAAATAATCCCATTACAGATGAACTCTTCACTTGAACCTCAAACATTTGGGAACCATAATAACACCATCTCGGCCAGAAGATAAAGGCTGGGCAGGCAGGAGCTGGGAAGGAGCCCCAGACCACCCTACTGAACATGATCCCCTGCCCGCCTTCGCACACCATGGCTGGGCTTTATCTTAGCACACTTAGGTTAATTATTTATTAATTAGGGGTTCTCTGCCTGCCCTGCTAACATTTAAGCCCCAAGAGGGTAGGGGTTTTTGTCTATTTTGTTCACTGCTCTATCCCCACCGCCTAGATAACAGCCTAGCTTTTAAGTAGTACTCATTGAACATCTGTTGAAGGAAAGAAGAGACTTCAGTTCCTCTGAGCAGAAACCAAAGATTTTTAAAACCAAAGATTCTGAAATTCAGGGAGGGAGCCAGCCCCTTACTGTTCTAGAAGAAGCAGTAATTGCCCTGGAAGGAGGGAAAGAAGAGACTTCAGTTCCTCTGAGCAGAAACCAAAGATTTTTAAAACCAAAGATTCTGCAATTCAGGGAGGGAGCCAGCCCCTTACTGTTCTAGAAGAAGCAGTAATTGCCCTGGAAGGAGGAAGGTGTTGTCATTCCTATGGGATCTGGGAGGGAAGCCACAAGTTCCACACCGAGGGATTGCCAGCTCTGAGTCCATGCGGGCAGGGGCCACATCTGCCTGGCATATGGCTTAATGCCGGTGGACGCTCCATGGCTAGGTGTCGAGCTAGATAGGATTAATGAGGGTTGGGCTGGAAGAACCTTCTGTCATGTGCCTGGGAGCTGATGTCTGTTTTTTCTACACTCTCTTAGGACAGAGAGTCGGGGTAGGCTTAGCAGGACAAAGTGAACACCTCCAGTTGCAGACTGGAAATGGGTTGGGGCCAGAGACATGATTCTCCCAGGAATTCACATGGACTGCAGCAAGCAGGCCTGCCCACTTCCTGGAGAGGAATGAGCAATCGGAGGGCTGAGAGATGGGACTGGCAGGAAGGGCCGTGTCTCTCTTCAGAGCCGGCTTTGCTGTTCCTGAGCAGTCTGATGCAGAAGCCCCACCAGGACATTCCTGGGCTTGAAACAAATAAAGCATCACCCTTTCTGACTAAGGATGTGCCTGTGGGAAAACCATCCTCCTTCCTTGTTCCTTCTTTAGAAATCACACGTGAAATAGACCACTTGCTTGTGCCTCCAGTGAAAGTAGTTTGTAAACTATTACCTTTCTTCCTTTCCGCATGAAAATAACACACAGATCGCCCTCTTCCTTAGTTCAAATGCTCTCTTAATATTGGTATGGGTCACTCGTTTCTTTTGGGTTCTCAAAACAAAATGTTGTTTAGTCTTGTAACCCTCAGATCCCAACTCTTACCCCCCAAACCCTGGTAGTAGTCTCCCTCTGCCAGAGACCAAAGTGAGAAGCTAGAGGCTTCTGCTCAAAGACCAACTCTCTCAACAAACATCAATTTGACATGTGGTTGCTGAGCACTTGCTGTGGCCAGGCATTGGATGTAAAAGGGGAACAGAGAGATGTGGCCACTGTCCTCCAGGAGCTTAAATACCAGCTGGGAAGACAGTGACCAACTGCATGCTTCTGAGTGGAGTGGGTTGACCTGGAGGTGGGGATGACTATGGGAACTGACCTTGGCTGGGCTCCAGTGTGAATGCTGTTCTTGTGACCCCAGAGGTGAGCCTTGCAGGCCTGTACTTCTCTGGTGTGGCCCAGCCTTTTGGGGCAGAGAGCTACCTAGTTGTGAGTCATTCCCTAGAGAACCAGTCCCTTAAAGGGAAACAAAAACCAGTCCTTTGCAGAGGCAGCTTTCAGACTGATGTGCAAACTCTTTTTACCAGTGCCACCTCTGAAGCATAGGAGGTTTGGCAGGTAGAGCTCAGGAAGCATTATTGAGCACTTGCTGTGTGCCAGGGCCTTGACTTCTCGTTCTCAGGAGCATTCATATGCAGGGACCTTTTGCATGTGCTGCTGCTCTATCTTGTACTACCCTAACCCTCCGTTCATCCACGTCCTTCCATTCTCAAAGCTTTGGAAGCCTCTGCCATGAAGCCCTCCCTGAACACTCAGGTCTTGTCTGCCTTTGAACCTCTGTGGATTTTTAAATTGTTTTCTAAGGGTGTCATGTGTTTTGTCTCCCCTTCCTCCTCAGTGCAGGGACTGTGTTACCTCTCTGGTCACTTCATAGTGGATATTGATTAGTATACTCTATAGTATTTTTTAAGCACGTCTTGAGGTTCGGCAACTACTTCCCCTTTACAATATACTTTGTGTTTTGGAGTGATTCAAACTTTTATACTTAAAAATACTATAAAACTAATATATGTTTGCTGTAAAAAGCCAAACACCATAGAGGTGTATAAAGAAAAAGTCAGTAGTTTGTGGGTCCTCCTTGCGATACCACCCCCCTGAGATTATCATTGTTAACAGTACAGGGGGAGGCCTTCTACATCTTTCTCCATG
>NW_007740814.1:23830-28312 GCF_000696425.1 Galeopterus variegatus | reverse complement strand
ACTGAGCAAAGTTGATCTTCCAATGCCCTGCTACTTATGAGGGTACTTCAAAAAGTTCATGGAAAGATTCGTATTACCTTTCATTCTAATTTTCCATGAACTTTTTGAAGTATCCTAGTATTTTAAGTATGTGTCATGGACCAGCAAAGTCGACCTCATCTAGGAGCTTGTTAGAAATGCAGAATCTGGCTGGCCAGTTGGTTCAGCTGGTTAGAGCACTGCCTTGTAGCATCAAGGTCAAGGGTTTGTATCCCCTTACTGGCAACCGCCAAAAAAAAAAAAAAAAAAATGGAAATGCAGAATCTCCGGCTAGACCTAGAGAATTGGGATCTGCATTTCCACACGACCCCCTGGGGTGTGTGCATATTGAAGTGTGAGATTCCTGCTCTAGTGCACCTGCCACAAGAACCCACGGTCTGGTCTCCTCCACTCCAAAATGTGCGTCCCAGTGTCTGAGCAATTCTGGCAAGTTTGCATGTATTGTGTTCCTGCTCCTTCTCCCCTAACTCCTCTCTCCTTTTCCTTTTCTGCAACTCTTACAGTGGTCAACAGCCTGGCCTTTCTTCACGATTATAATGAGAAACTTCTCTGCTGTTTGCTGATTGAATTGGTATTTTTCTTAATTTAAAAGAGTTGTTGTTAAGGCATGTTCTACTGCTATGAGTTTATCACTCCTCTGTTGCTCCCTGGCTGGTACCACCCCAGGCCCTGGCATGCACCTTCTGCTGCCCAAGGAGCAAACAGCATCCTTAGCCTTCCAGAGAATCCCTGCCCGCCTCCTCCGCATCTGTCCTCATCTGTCCAGATGTGCAGATCTGGCACACGGGCAGGTCCTGCCTTTATTCTTCTAGTCTCTTACCTGCCTAGGAGAGAATACAAACATATGTCAATGACAACACAGTAAAATCCGATGACAGCTCAAGAGCTCCTAAATCTTCCAAATTGCTGTCTGCACTTCCTCTAACTTTCTATCCTGGCATGCCTGAACTGACCCGCCCCCCGGATCCAGTCCCAGCAGCTGCAATCAAGCGTCTGCTCATTCCAGCTGCTGTGGGAAATGCTGGGGCTGCAGGTACCAGCCTCTTCCTGGCTGCACCTTCCTAGAGTAGGATACAGCTAAGGCATGGGGTGGGGGGCACTGGAGGATGGGAATAGAGGATGGGGCCCAGAACTTTCCCAGATCTAACTTTTCAAAGGCTCCTCTGGCTTTTCTCATGGAAAACCAACCAACAAATGAAGAAACCCAGTGAATTTGCCACAGGAATCCTAAGGCAGGACAAAAGAGAATTCCTAGTTGGTAGGGTTATGGCAAAATCTTTCCCAAGCAGCTCCATGCTATGTATGAGAACACAAAAGAAAGGCTAGAATTTTTCTTAAATATCTAGAAATTAGGCATTGCCCTCAGGTTCTAGTTGAAAACAGTGGTTGGAATTCTGGTGCCAACTTTGCCAGAGGAAGAGGGATAGGGGAAGCTCCTTGGTGGTGACTTGACATCCTGGTTACTCCTATGCCCCTAGTATTTGCAAAGGGCTTTGTGAGACAAAGCACTGCTGATGGCCCAGAGACTTGTCATGGATGCAAAGAGGCCAGTATCTGGCCTCCAACCCTTTTTTAACTGTAGAGAAGAATCTTCCAGTTTAGGTGGGGAGAAGCAAAGCCATTTAATAATTCATTTCTTAATGAAGAATGAATCATTTTTAAAAGCTGCCTGCCTCTTTTACCAGCTGACCCTATAATTAGACAAAGCAGGATCATTTCCTTTTGAGTGCTGACTCCCCAAAGCAAGACCTATTAGTCAGGGTCTATTGGGAAAGAGATGGCACACTCAGATTAGGATACTTTAAGGAGTCCTTAAAAAAAGGACTGTTTACAAAGGTGTGGGCAGGGTACAGGGAAACCAAAAGGGACAGTGCATTATACCGAGGCTACTAATTCACTGTGGGGCTCTTACACCCTTGGGCCTGAGGGGGTGAGGAGGAGAGTATTACCAGAATCTGGAAGGAGACAGTCAAATGCAGAGTCACCTTGAGAAGAGCTGGGACCTGCAGCTTAGGGGTACAGCTGGCCTGAGATGACCCTGTGAGAAAAAAGACAGAGGAAGGAATATTCCAGCCTCACTTGTCTCTTTCCCTTGTCTTCTGCCAAGGCACCCATTGACCAGACCCGACCAGGAGCCTGAGGGGAAGGAGCCTGTTACTGCAGTGCAGACAGGTCAGTCTCTCAGGGCAACTTGGAGAAGAGACAAGAGTGGATCTGAAGGGTCCAAGTGGGGCCACCTGGCACCTGAGCTGCTGAGCTGCTCTTTCATTCATACTGCATGATTCATGCCTTCTTAAAACTGCAGCTATGCAAACATCGTGCCATTTTGCTCTTGAACTATCCACTCTTGTGTTGTTATCATTAAACAAAGCTGAGATAGCTCATCTGCCAAACCAGCTTGGAAGCTCTTTGGGGACAGAGACTGCATCTTCCCTTGGATTCCCCCATGACTCTGGGTCCCTCCTTGCACATTTTATGTGCACGCGTGTGTGTGCATGCGCATCAGAGAGGACAGGCCTGGTGATGTTGCAGTAACAACCACCAGATCTTGGCAGATTTATACAATAAATATTTTCTCTTGTTCATGCTACCTGTCCATTGCAACTCATCATGTCATAGTTACTGGGGGACCCGTGATGGCTTTGTCTTGACACACATATCTGCATTCACAAAAGAAAAGGGAAGAAGATAGAATGAATTACACACTGGCCTGAAGTTTCTGCCCAGTGTGTCAGTTCTGCACACGTTTCACCAGCCAGAGCAGGCGCCTGGCTGTGCCTAACATTTACAGTCAGGGAAGCAGAATCTGTGCATGCTCTGAAAGCGGAGATCCAGAAATACTTGGTGAACATTCTCCAGAGTGGGTGACGATGGTCTCTACTGGGGAGCAGTGGAAGAGTACTTAATGTTTTTGAATTTAATTGAACAGTAGGTGTCAATAAAAATTAAATGAATAAGTGAATCTATGCCTTTTCACATGTTCAATTCAAATCAGCCAATAGCAATAGCAACAAAAAGCTGGTAAATCAGGTGGCCAGGAATTACAGAAATCACATGATTTTTGAAATGGGCAGAGAGGTTTACATCACGATATTCTATTTTTGGCTTGTTTCAGCACAGCTTATTTTGTTTGATATAAATTGTGCCTAACATGTGGGTTGTTACCGATTTCCAGATTCTTGTGTCCTTGGCTATTCTTTAAGACTTGGACAGATTGATATAGATCTGCTCATTGATCTTTTTTTGTTGAAACATATTGATTATACATATTTGTGGGGTACAGGGTTACATTTCAATACATGTATACAATGTATGATACTCAAATCATTGTAATTATTGTATCCATCATGACAAAACTTAATCATTTCTTTGTGTTCATTGATCTTGATGCCTTCTTTGGCTCAGCTCCAAAGAGGACATAGCTGCTGCCCATTCCCTGTTATTTGTGAGACAGCCACAGGAATGGCACCCTACACCATCGCCTGGCACCAGGTCACAAACTTCCTCAATTTGGGCCCCCAAGAAATCCTTTACCTTACCAGAAGTCACCTCACCTCAAAGTAAGAAAGGGTGAAAAAAAAATTTCCTGATCTAGGCAATCACTTTGTTGAATGAAAATATGAAAAAAAATTGAAACCAAATTCTCAGCATTATTTTCAAAAGTGGAAAAGTATCACTCATCTTCAGAAACTGTTCATACTTAAGAACTCTTTGGGTGGTGACCCTGGCTGGCTGGGGTTATCCTCAAATTGTTTCATCCACTTGGCTTTCCAAAGAAATTGCTTTGAAAAAAACATAAAGAGACTGTGACTAAAGGTGTAAAAGATGGTTGTATTAAAAAACAACCCCCATACAGTATCTCTTCTCTGCTTTCTCCTATTTTTTTTTAGTAATCTTTTGCACATCATGAATCCTAAAAGCAAATGCCAATGTTGTTTCCTCAAAGTAAATTCTCAACATAATTTTGATGGCTGGACTTAAGATGTTTTACTTACAATGTGAAACCAGACCTCCTGCGATGAACACTAATTCACGAGATCTCTAGGGGCCTTTGCATGGTGAGAAGAAAAGGATAAAATTGACCCTGTGACTCAAAATGCACTTGACCTCAATGATGAAGTTATAGTAGCAGTAATCTCAGCAGCCTACAAAAGTCGGGTGGCTAGCAGTGTCCTTACTTGTCCCCCTGAGGAGTTCTGGGTTAATTTAGCTCTGGGACTTTCTCAAGGGTCCTTTTATGGTCCTGCCTCTCATCTTCAGCTTTTTCAATAATTCAATTCTGATATGACCTGCCAGGAAAGAAGTGCAAATGATCAGAAATAGCAGCTCCCACTTTCTTTTTTTTTTTTTTCCTTTTTGTCTTTTTTCGTGACCAGCAACAAGATCGCAACCCTTGGTGTTGCACCCGCACCTCGCTCAGCCAGTGAGCGGCCAGTCTGTATG
>NW_007740814.1:22524-23817 GCF_000696425.1 Galeopterus variegatus | reverse complement strand
GGCGGGAGCACCGCCACACTCCCAAGCAGCGCACTGTAGCAGTGCACCACCGGGCCGGCCCGCAGCTCCCACTTTCATAGTTCCTTTGCCAGACTGCAAAAGTAGTACATGCTCACTGCAGAGAATCTGGAAATTGTGAGACAAAGAGAATGAAATAAAAGATGATCACATTCCCCCTCCCAGTGATAATCACCATCAACTTTCTGATGTCTTCCACCCCACTTTTTAAGCTTCAGTTTTTTCTTTATTAATTTTTAATCTAAATATTTCAGTCATTCATTCAACCTTATTTATTGAGCATATACTATTGTTCTGATCTCAGCATTAGTGATATAGCAGTAGAATAAATGGACAAAGTCCTGTCCTCAAGGAGATAAAATGATATCAGAGACAGTCATTAAAATTCAGTAGGCAGAAAGACTATAGGAAAATCTCCAAACACTTGGAAGTTAAACAGCATACTTCTAAATAATTCATGGAAACCTCAAAGGAAGTAAAAAACAACAACATAGAACTCTGAGGTGCAGCTAAAGCAGTGCCAAGAGGGAAATTTATAGCACTAAATGCTAACATTAGAAAAGAAGAAATGTCTCAAGTCAATAATCAAAGTTCTTACTTCAAGGAGCTAGAAAAAAAGAAAAACAAAATTACACCCACAGCAAGCAGAAGGAAGGAAATAATAACAGAAACAGAAACAAATGAAATTAAAACAGGAAAACAATAGAGAAAAAATCAATGAAACAAAAAAGATGATTCTTCAAAATACCAATAAAATTGATGAACCTCTAGCAGGACTAACAAAAATAGAAAAAGAGAAGACACATTACCAATATCATGAGTAGGACATGGGATATTGCTACAGATCCTGCAGTCATTAAAAAGATAGTAAGCAGACACTTTGAACAACTCTATGCTCATAAATTCAACAACTTAAAAAAAAGAACAAATTCCTCAAATACCACAAACTACTAAAACCCAGTCAAGATGAAATAGACAATCTGAACAGCCCTATAGCCATTAAAGAAACAAAGTTTGTAATTTAAAGAGTTTCCAAGATGGTTTTACTAGAAAAATCTTCCAGACATTTGAAGAAGAATTAACACCAATTTTACACCATGTTTTCCAGAAAATGGAAGAGGAGGGAACATTTTCCAACTCGTTTTTGAAGCTAGTGTTACCCTGATTCCAAAACCAGATAAAGACAGTACAAAAAAACTACATACCAATATCTCTAATGAACTTAGATGCAACAGTTCCCAACAGAATACTAGCCAATCTGTATTAGTCTGTCTG
>NW_007740814.1:19229-21805 GCF_000696425.1 Galeopterus variegatus | reverse complement strand
AATATTTATTGCTTACAGTTTCAGAGGCTGGGAAGTCTAAAGTCCAGGGAACACATCTGGTCAGGTACAGCAATGCAGGGTGTCACATGGTAAGAATGTCAGAGCAAAGCGAGAGACTGTCATGTGCTCTCCTTTTAAAGCCAACAGAACCACACCCACGACCATCATTAAACCATCAGTGGATCAATCCACTTACCAGGGCACAGTCTTCACAATTTAATCACCTCTTCAAGCTCCCACCTTTCAATTATCATCATAGGATTTCCCACCCTCAACAGTTACAGTGCAGGTCAAGTTTCTAATACATGGACTTTGGGGGCCACAACTCAATCCACAGTGTTCTACTCATGTTCCCCCAAATTCATGTCCTTCTGACAGGTAAATACATACATTCCATCCCCAAAGTCTTAACTAGTTTCAACTCACAAATCCGAAGTCCAAAGTCCCATCTGTGAAATCAAAACAAGTTATCTACAATGGTGGGACAAACGTAGAGTACATATGCCCATTCAAAAAATGGAAACAGGCCAAAAGAAAGGTGTAACATGTTCTAAAAATGTTTGAAACCCAGCAGGGCAGGCATTAAATCTCAAACCTGGCAAGTCATGTACCTTGACTCTATGTTTGACATTCTCTGCTTGCTGATGTGGGGGTGGGGTCCCCAAGTCCTCCAGTAGCCCTGCTCCCATGGCTTTCTGGGTCTCTGGCCATGCTTTATTTCTCACAGGCTGGCATTACATGCTGGTAGCTCCACAGTGCTGGGGTCTTCATGGTGGTCCTGCTGCCACGGCTCCACTAGGCACAGCACCGATGGGATTTCTCTGCTGCAGCTCCGACCCCATGTTTCCACTCAGCATTGCTCTAGTGAAGGCTGTCTGCAGTGTCTCTGCCCCATGACAGATCTCTTCCTGAGCCCCCAGGCTTTTCCATACATCCCTCGAAATCAGGATGGAGGTTCCCAAACCTCCACCGCTCTGGCATTCTGTGAGCCTGCAAACTTAACACCACATGGATGCGGCCAAGGCTTCCTGCTCGTATCTTCCAAAGCTGCAGGTCCAGCCACACCTGGGGTCAATTTAGCCATGGCTAGGACAGCCCGGGTGCTGGTGCTGGAAGCAGCTTCCTGAGGTGGCCTTGCTCAATGAGCCTGTGGAGGGCACCATGTTTCTGTTCCCCAAGACCATTCTCTCTCATTAGGCCTCTGTGCCTATGGTGGGAAGGGAAGCCTCAATTTCCAAAATTCCTTCAAAGTCTTTCCCCCCTTCTTTTGATGATCCTTTTCTTCTATACTAATCTCCTTAGCAAATGGTCACTAGGATACACCTTTGCTTTTGTGGCCGGGCTGCAAGTTTTCCAATTTTTTGCCTCTGCTTTCTTTTGAATTATAAATTCTGGCTTTACATTATGCCTTTTCTGCCATAACTCAGCATAGGCTGTTGCAAGTAGCCAGGCAGCTTCCTGAATGTTTTGCTGCTTAGAAATTTCTTCTGCCAAATACTCTCATTTATACCTTTGAAGTTCCACAGTCTATAAAACTTTTGGGCATGAACAGAATTCAGCCAAGTTCCTTGCCAGTTCATAGCAAGGGTGATTTTTGCCCCAGTTTGCAATAATTCCCTGTTCAGTTACATCTGAGACCTCCTTAGAATGGTCTTTGCAGTTCATATTTCTATCAGCACTCTGGTCACCACCACTTAACCAGTCTCTAAGATGTTCCAAACTTTTCTCACCGGCATATAGGCTTTTCCTAGCCTGCTCCTTCAAATTCTTCCAGACTCTTCCCAAAACCCAGTTCCAAAGCTGCTTCCACATTTTCAAGTATTTGTTATAAGTAACACCCCACTTTTGTGATACAAGTTTTCTGTATTAGTACATCTCTGTTGCTTATAACAAAATACCTGGAACTGGGTAACTTATAAAGAAACAATGTTTATTGCTTACAGTTTTGGAGGCTGGGAAGACTAAAGTCCAGGGAACACATCTGGTGAGGTGACTACAGCAATGCAGGGTATCACATGGCAAGAAAGATGGAGCAGAGAGACTCTCCTGTGCTCTCTTTTTATTATTATTATTTTTATTTTTTTGTCTTTTTTGTAACCAGTAAGGGGATTGTAACTCTTGGCTTGGTGTCGTCGGCACCGTGCTCAGCCAGTGAGCGCACCGGCCATCCCTATACAGGATCCGAACCCACGGTGGGAGCGCCGCTGCGAATCAAAGCGCCACACTCTCCCGAGTGTGCCACGGTGCCAGCCCCTGGGCTCTCTTTATAAAGCCAGCAGAACCACACCCATGACCACCATTAAACCATCAATGGATCAATCCATGTACCAGGGCACAGTCCTCACAATCTAATCACCTCTTCAAGCCCCCATCTTTCAATTATCATAATAGGATTTCCCACCCTCAACAGTTACAGTGGGGGTCAAGTTTCTAATACATGGACTTTGGGGACCACAATTCAATCCACATCAAAACTGAATCCAGCAATGAGTAGAGATACAGTAGGGAGGAGGGAGAGTCAACAAAATGAGCTAAGCCTTCAGATTTAGATAGACTGAGTTCTATTGCCATCTTCC
>NW_007740814.1:18154-18766 GCF_000696425.1 Galeopterus variegatus | reverse complement strand
GAGTCAACAAAATGAGCTAAGCCTTCAGATTTAGATAGACTGAGTTCTATTGCCATCTTCCCTTGTGATGCAATAACTCACTGAACCTCAGTTTATTTATCTGAGATTCAGAAATAACACACATTTTAGGATTAGTATGTGTTTATTTAGTAAATAAAATGTTATGTCTAAAAAAAAGCAAATGGAAGTTATTATTTTGCCATATGTATTTCAGTTTTTTTCTTATAGGGACATAAAATGTTACAGATTACAGCTAACGTCTACTTCCACACCCGTTCTCTTCCCCGTCACTCCAGACCAAACGTTATTTTAAAGTTGTTAGTGTGTATCTTTCTGGTCAAGGTTTTAATAGTATTAATATTCAGGTACATGTCCGAAAGTTATTTATATAGCATTATTTGTATTTTTTAAAGGAACATAAATTGCATTATACAGTATCTCCAGTACCTCTCCCTCAGCAACTTCTCTTCCATTCTTTTAAAGTATGTGTGTACATGTGTGTAAGTATACACATACACACACACCCAATTTTAACAACTGGGAACATACTGGATATGTGCTTTAAGAAACCTGAACACCTGCTTTTGAAAATCTGACATCTTCTGCTAGTCA
>NW_007740814.1:17307-18014 GCF_000696425.1 Galeopterus variegatus | reverse complement strand
GGACATTGACCTTCCCATTGGAGCAGAAGCTGAGAGAAGAGTTGGGAAGTGGCAGGTATAGGAATCCAGTCACACCATCAACCTCCAAGCTCCTGTGCTTGTCACCTCTCTGCACTGGCAGTTGAGTCTAGTCAGAGCTTTGGTGTGCCAGGAGATGGTTATCCTCCTTCAGGGCAGGGCTGTGGCAGGTCTTACCCATCTCTGTGGCCTCCGTGGGAGGATGGGTGAAGGGCTGGCTCTGCTCCCCAGACCGATGGTGTGAAGCAGAAGTGGCAGAAGGAAGGACATCCAGGTGGGTTTGCAGGGCTGAGGGGAGGAGGGACAGCCTGCTGTGTGTGAACACACCAAGAGGACAGGAGGCTTCCCAGTTACAGGGCCTGGGGCAGAGGGGGTGGGGAAGGAAAGCGAGGGGAGCTGGCAGAAGGCTCACCTGTCCTGGCAAACAGGGACTTAGAAGTGGGCTTGTGGTGCAGACTGTTCTGTGGGGGCAGGGCGCCAAAATTAAGAATGAGACATCCAATCACTCAATGAGTGTTAGTTCAGTACGACACACACACTCACACCATCCGCGTCTCTCTCACACACACACTCACACCCATACTCATACACCACACACACAGACACGCACTCACACCCGTACTCACGAACACACTACACACACATGCACACCCGTACGCACATACCACACACAACCCCATACTCACACA
>NW_007740814.1:11976-16595 GCF_000696425.1 Galeopterus variegatus | reverse complement strand
CATAGTCACACACTACGCACAGATACACACTTACACCCATGCTCATGAACACGCTACACACACAAGCACAGCCATACAAACACTCACACGGTACACACACTCCCCTGGACACTCTCACATTACCATCAGCACATCCAGTGACTTCACAGCCCCCATCTTATTTACGTATTTGCCGAGTGAATGAAGAGTATGACCAGAGGGTCCTGTGCCTTTGACAGCATTTTGCAGATGTCTCAGCCCTGAGCTGCTGCAGCCCGGGTCTCTCCCCCCTTGTCTGGAACGGCATCTCTGAAGCAAAAGCCAATGCTGTGAGCTGAATGTTTGTAAGTCCCCCACCCCACTCATATGCTGAAGCCCTCACCCCCAGTGTTGGTGGAGATGGGCCTCTGAGAGGTGATTAGGTTTAGATGAGGTCACGAGGGTGGGGTTGTTGTGATGGGATTAGTGGCCTCATAAGAAGAAGAGAGGACCTCTCTTCCCCTAACTTGCATGCACCAAGAAAAGGCCAGATGAGAAAGCAGCTGCCGGCAAGCCAGGAAGTGGGCCCTCGCCAGAAACTGAGCAGGCTGGCCCCTTGATCCTGGACTTCCAGGCTCTAGAATTGTGAGGAAATAAACCCTGCGCCGTCTGGCCTCTCCCCTTCTCTCTGATCACTTCTGACTCCTCTTCCCTGCCTCACTCCCTCCAGCACTCAGGCCTCCTTGGTATTCCATGAATGCACAAAGCACGTTCTTACCCCAGGGCCTTTGCACTCCTGTCCCCTCTGCCAGCTACACTCTTCTTTCATGGCAAATTCCCTCATTTCCTTCAAGTCTTTGTTCAATCGCCTTCTCAATGAGGCTGACCCTGAGAACTGTTTAAAATTGCAACTCACCTTCTCTTACCTAGCATTTCCCATCCCCCTTACATGGTCTACTTTTTAATTTTTTCCCACACACATCACTTTCTGACATGGTATTATTTATTATGTTGCCTATTTCCTGTCACTTTCTGCAAGGATGTAAGCTCCAGAAGAACAAGAGTATTTGTTTTGTTCATTGGTAAATCCCAAGTGTCTAGGACTGTGACTGACACACAGTTCCTTCTCAGTAAATATCTCTACTGACTGAAGGAACTCCCCACTGGTGAATTGGCCAGCCAGCTGAGGGGACCACGCCATCCCAGCGTCGCCCAGCAGATGGCAGCCGATGAACGCCAGAGACAGCTGGGCGCCTACACTTTGAACTCACAGTTCTCCCAATTAACTGCAAGATAACCTGGGAGACAAAATCATGCCCGACTTACTCCTAATGCACACTTTTACCAGTGACAAAGAGTTTGTGTGTAGGAGGTGAGCTGCTTAGCTGATAAAGCCTTTATCTAATACAGGAGGCTGTTTACCCATGACTCAGTGGTAAAAAATGCAAACAGCTGTTGAGAAGAAACGAGGTCCGAGTCCTCCCACGGTGGGAAGAAGCGGGTGAGGGAGCCTCTGGCCACTGGTCTGAATCACTCCTTCAAAGGATGGAAAAATGGCATTGGAGCAGGGAAAGAAGCTCCTAACACATGGTCAGAGGTGTGGAAGTTTCTAGTCTTACTCCAAAAATGCCAGAAGATGCTTCATGACAAGAATCTCGAGTCTCCCTTCGGGCACCCACCCAAACTGCCTTCTTCCTGGGTGCTTCTGTCATCCATTCAATCAGGGAATTGAATTGCAGTGATAACAAACCCTTCAAAAGCCAAGTCCAAAGTGAACTTGCCTTAGCTCCAATTCAGCATTTGAATGTGTCAGGTTAGGGGGAGGCTCCAGACAGATACTGCTTGAGATTCTGAGTCTACTGGCCCAGAACAATTCAAGCCAGCTTGTCAACCTAGTTACTGCTATGGGGACTACAAGAACTAGCATTTATTGAGTATGTTCTGTGTGCCAGGCATGTGCTGGGTACATCATCTGTTATCTCATTAATTCTCAGGACAACTCGCTGTGGTTCCCATTTTTCTCATCCCTATCTCACAGAGGACACAAAAGAGGTCAGCACTTGCCCAAGGACTCAGCTAGGTGCTCTGGGGCTCACCTCAATCCCTGAGTGGAGGAGTCTGCTGAGATGCACCATGGATTGCAACAGACCTCAAGGTCTGTCCACTGCTAGATAGGAAAAATAAGTTCTAGTGGTCTACAGTAGGTGCTAGACAATAATTTATTGTATGTTCTCAAATGGCTAGCAGAGAGGAGCTCAAATGCTCTCATCACAAAGATGATAAATTGTCGCGATGATGAATATACTAATTTCTCTGATTTGATCATCACACGTTGTATATATGTATTGAAATATAACTTCGTACTCCATAAATACACACAATCAATATGCATCGATTAAAATAAATAAACAAATTAATTAAATTAAATTAAAAATAAGATCCAGTGCAGCCCCCTCTGTTGACAGATGGAAAAGCTGAGGCTGCAAGAGGAAAAGGAATCGGCCCACGTTCATGCAGAGAACCTCGAAGCCCCCCCAAGCAGTACGCATGAAGAATTATCCTGTGCCTTATTCTCGGCTACTGTTGGCGGGTCAAATCATAGGCTTTTATTTTGCCTTGCCCAGATTCCAAATTTGCTCCATTCCTTGTGGGCACTAAACACTTGCATATAAGACATGTGAAAACATCTTTTGTTTTAGGAGTTTTTTCAGCTAGTAGACTGTCCAGCCGGAATCACCAGCCTCTCTTGATGTGAATTCTGGCTTCTGCAGCTGCTAGCTGATGGCCTTGGTTAAACCACTCAGCCTGTCAGCTGGGGATAACAATATTCGTGAAAGCATGTATTATATCGTAGGCCAGTTCTGCCTAATGCAAATGTAATAGGAGCCACAAATGCAAACCCCATGTATAATTTTAAATTTTCCAGTAGCCACATTAAAAAAAGGGAAAGGGGGCCGGCCCCGTGGCTCACTCACTGAGGCTGCGGGTTCGGATCCTATATAGGGATGGCTGGTGCGCTCACTGGCTGCGCGTGGTGCAGACCACACTGTGCTGAGGGTTGCAATCCCCTTACCGGTCAGAAAAAAAAAAAAAAAGGGAAAGGGAATAGGGAATAGGTGAACCACAGCACTTGGCATGCAGGCTCCATCATTAATTTTCATGATTTGTCTCATTTAGCCCAATGTCTTTAAGATACTATCATTTTAATATGTAGCCGATATGCAGTTAATGAGATACCTTATGTTTTATTTTCATATGAAGTCTTCAAAATATGGTGTGTATTTTGCACCCATATCGCATCTCAATTTGGACTGGCCACGTCTCAAATATTCAATAGCCATGCGTGGCAAGTGCCTACTGTATTGGACAACACTGTTCTAGACCACAATAGCATTTTGAGCACGTGACTCTGTTTTAGGAGAGTCTTTGTATTTACACCTTGTTCAGGGCAGATGATCATCAGCTGGGATCCTGGTGTCGCCGCACAACAGACTGAGATACTATGAGAAAGAAGAGAGGAGGGGGGAGGTGACAGGAGAGCTGCAGTGCTATGGAATCCTGGAGCCCAGGTTCTGGTCCCCATGGGACGTAGACTCCGTCCCTGCTTTCCAGCTTGGACCCTCGCCTTGCCGCACTCAGCTCAACTGTGTGGCCTGAACGGAAGCACCCTATTGCGACAGAGCCCCACCTCTGTGGCCAGCCCTTGCATTTGATAATTATTAGGTGCAAGGGGTGTGATCGTGCAGGGGCTGTGCTCAGAGAAACATAAAAAGGCTCGAGCCAGGCTTCACCCTCAGGAGGCTGGGACTGGAGGTCGGAGCCAGTGTCTGCTTGGGTGCTCCTGACAGCAGCAGTCACTGGGGGTCATGAAGAAGGTCCAGGTCAGGGCAGTAGAGCTGGGAGCTGTGGAGGACCGACAAGGACAGGGAGGGACCCTGCAAGCACGGGCTGGGACAAAGTGGGAGATGTAGGTGGGACAGCTCAGACACGGGGGTCCTGGGTTCTGCAGTGGGTCTTTAGGCAGAGATCCATCTACTCCCCCTACACCCCCAGCTCCCAGATGGCTCCTTCCTTTTCTCTGGAAGGCAGTGGTTGAGGGCCAGGGCTCTGCATTCAGGCCACCTGGGTTCACTTTGGGTCCTGTTGCTCTCTGTGTCACATTTATCCAAGTTATCCAGCCTCTTTCAGCATGGATGTCCTCATCTGTGGATGCGGTGGTTTCTCCTTCCTTGGGTTTTCTGAGGATTAATTGAGGTAATAAATGTGAGGCTTAGTATCAAGCCAGGCTACTATCATTATATTTTACTGGGGAGAGAGCTAGTTCCCCTGTACCCTGGCTTGTCCAGGATAGAGGCATCTTGTTATTTTTCTCAATTAACTAATTTTATGGGCTAGAATACAACATTAATGAAATCTATGCTGATAGAGAACAATCTCTGAGATATAGTGGTTAAGCAAAAAAAGTGAAGTGTGGAATAGTATATAATATGAGCCAACATGGAACATATATGCATGGCCTGTACTTGGAACGGTGCAAAAATTACTGGTAAGGGGCAATTGGGGAGGGGAACCAGGCACAGTAGTAGAGAGGTTGACTTTTCATGATCCAGCCCCTTGTAATATTCCCATTTTACCAGGAATGTGTATTACTGCTTTTTTTT
>NW_007740814.1:1626-11580 GCF_000696425.1 Galeopterus variegatus | reverse complement strand
GAGGCATCTTGTTATTTTTCTCAATTAACTAATTTTATGGGCTAGAATACAACATTAATGAAATCTATGCTGATAGAGAACAATCTCTGAGATATAGTGGTTAAGCAAAAAAAGTGAAGTGTGGAATAGTATATAATATGAGCCAACATGGAACATATATGCATGGCCTGTACTTGGAACGGTGCAAAAATTACTGGTAAGGGGCAATTGGGGAGGGGAACCAGGCACAGTAGTAGAGAGGTTGACTTTTCATGATCCAGCCCCTTGTAATATTCCCATTTTACCAGGAATGTGTATTACTGCTTTTTTTTTCTTTTTAAGCATGCTTCACTCTTTCAAGTAAAAAATAAACTAATTAAAATATCCGTCCCTCCCTGCACCAATGATACAGGTCATTGTAGAAAATGTCCAAATTCTGAAGGAAGAACGTGAAAATGTTGAGCTGCTTCATGGCCAGGTGTTTGAGGACCCAGGATCCCTACCCGGGAAGACGGTTTGCTCTTAAACTCATTTTCCTTATGTGACTATTTAAATATCTATCGTGATTTAATTGGGGCAAGAGAAAAACACCGAAGGGGCTACTGGTGCATGGAATACACATGCACCAACCAATAAAGCATCACACACACACACACACACACCCCAAGGGCTACACATGCACCCCTCAACAATGAAACCACTTCACATACCAACAACTGAAGGGTTCCCTCTTCACCCACCCATATTCCAACCCCCAAAGCACTTCACATCCACAAATGCACTTCATACCCACAAACACGCACCTCAACAGCCAAGCACTTCACACACCCCAACAACCAAAGTCCTCTATACACACGCACCCAACAACCAAGTATTACACGCACACACACACACACACCCCGATAATCAAAAGGGCTTCACGTGCCTACCCAATTATCAAAGCACTTAATATATATACACCAATAACCAAAGAGCTTCACACACATACACACCCCAACAACCAAAGGGTTCACACACCCACTTGCATTCCTCAACAACCAAAGCCCTTCACACATACACACACACATACATACACCAAACAGCTTTACTCCCCTAACCAAAGTGCTTCATCCACAGCCTTCCGACAACCAAGATATTTTACTCATGCAAACTGACAAGCAAAGGTCTTCATATAGACCCCCCCAAAACCCCAAGGCACTTTGATTTGTTTGCCACTACAGCAGATACTTGAACGTCAAGACATTGGACTGCGACTTTCTTTTCAGATTAATGAGCAGAAGATTGGAGGAGGGAGGGGTGGGAATGGCGGGAGAGAGCAATTACACCCAAATCTTTTCTCTGTTGATTAGGGATTCCTTCTCCAGCTTGCTTTGGCTCCCGCTAAATCTTTTTCTAATGAGATGTGGCTTATCCAGATCAGGGCGCTGAGAAAAAAGTTGCAATTAACTTTAAGAAGAAAAGGAGTGGGTGAGAAAGAGAAGTGGGGGGGCTGCTGCAAATGGGGGCAGGGATGGGACTCAGGCTGGCAGGCTAGGAGGAGCCCGGCATATGGAGAAGGCTGTGCTGCAGTGGAGGGGCACAGGCCCCGGCTCTGGTTAGTGCTCCTTGGATTGTGGAGCTTGGGGAGTGTCCCTGTGACGCCTCTGCCAGCCTGGGTCAGTCCTCTCAGCCGCTTTGGGCTGAAGTCAAGGGCTGGGAGCTGTAGGTCTCCTTGGGGTTGGGGCTTTCCCAACTCTGCACACCCAGTGTGGGCCCTTGGCCACCTGCCAGGAAGCACTGTGACCCCAGTCGTCAGATCAGCACTAATGCTTCTCTTGGGAGCTGGTGGCCTTCAGCGGTCCCCGGCAGCCAGAAGCAATGGTCCTGGAGTGGCTTCAGGCACCGACAGCCTCCAGGGGTCTCCCCAGCTTGCCTCACTCTTCCCATGTGGTAGTGAGGTCCCGAGTTATTTTCACATGAGCCACATAGAAGGGTGGAGAGGGTCTGGGTGGCTTCAGGCACCGACAGCCTCCAGGGGTCTCCCCAGCTTGCCTCACTCTTCCCATGTGGGAGTGAGGTCCCGAGTTATTTTCACATGAGCCACATAGAAGGGTGGAGAGGGTCTGGGGTTGAAAGAGACACTTCATATTGAGATGGTGAAAATGCCTCAAGCTCCTAGAAGTGACATAGATTTGCCTTCGCGTGCTCCTCTGTGGATAGAATCAAGCTCGACCAAGCTACAGGTACAGCTGTAGAAAAGTCACATCCTCCCTTCATGTGCAGTTATCCCACCTAAGGAAACTAACAGAGAGGGACAGTGGATCTCCATGGTCTCTGCCAGTCCTCATGTCCTGAGATCCAATGCGAGGCATGGACACAGACTCTGCCTGTCCCCACTTGAGGAATCACACTTCCGTCCCCCGAGTCACATGCTCTGCTTTGCACATCCACCAGACGCTTACACTTCCCTTCATATTCTCATCCACGTGGACACTGGTATTTGCCCTATATGGCAAGAAATGTCCAGCAATTTCCAAGGGCAGCTTTCATAGATCTAACCCTGTGCTTGTGGCAGGATCTCAGGTGATAACTGGGCATCTGTATTCCAGCCAAGCTGGGGACCCTGAGCTTGCATTAGATGAGTTAGGACAGCTGAGGTGCGTGGCAGGGCAGGAATGGTGCACAGTCTCCATTCTCTCTGCTCATCTGAAGCACTAAATGCTAAAGGGTCCAGGCGGATCACCGAATGCTGGGTTCCTTTGTCCTCCATCCACAGAATTTCCTTTTCCCACTCTGTGGACCTCCCTGTGCAAATTAGAAGGGATTTTCATTGTTCTGCTGGTGACTCCATGGGGAAAAGTGCATCTGGAGCTTCTGAATCCTGTCCCCTCTGTCTAGCTTACTTGGTTCCCAAAGAAGAAGGATCCTTGCCTGTTGGTGGCCACCCACAGAAACATGGCTTCCTCAGTGGAATCTTGGGGTGACTCCTTCTGAAATAGGCCATGGAGATGACCCCAGGCTGGGGGATAGATGAACTGAGCCTGTCTCTTTTGTGTCTGAGTTCCAGAGAGGTCACACGAGTCCCCACCTTCAAGACCTAGGATTTTCCTTAAAGCCTGGTTCGTGGGTCCCTGCTCAGCTCTCCTTTCTGCCCCTGCCCTCCATGGTGTCAGCCACTGGAGACAATCTTTCTTCTGTCTCTCTGGCTGTCGCCAATCTAATAAGCATATGTGCTAGAAATAGTAGCTGGAGTGCTAAGTTAGAAATTCTTCTTAAACATATAGCGAGGTCAGATGAAGGGGAAAAAAATAGAAAACAAAACAGAAAATCCCGAAACAGAAATTGGACACAGGAGGGCAGATGTAGACTGAGCAGGAAGTGCTGGCCCTAGGCTAAATGAAACAGCTGTCACCATTGTTCTGCACTGAAAACTGCCTTTGCAGGCTCCACCAGGCCAGGCTCCGAAAGCAGATGTTAATAATTACAGCACATGAAACGAAGGGCACAGGATTAGGCGAGTGACGAAAAAGAAATGGCACCAGTAGATTTATAACTTGCTCAGGCAAATCTGCTTGGGCTGATGTGGGGGGTGGGCTGGGCAGCCTCACTGCAGATACCCCCACCCAAGTTCCTTCCTACTTTGGCATTTTGGCTTCCGGGATTGTCTCAGAATTTGGGGATTGTTTAGACTGTTTAATGGTGGTAGGCTGTAGAGGCCTTTCCAGGGATGCCTATGTCGACAGGGCCACAACCAATTGCTTTTGACCTACAGGACAAAAATAAAATCCCCAATCCTCAGCCCAAGTACCAAAAGGAGATCTCTGGGCAGACAAATAGTGGGATGGCTTACTGGTGGACGGGGACTCACATGGACACAAAGCTAGGCAGCCATCCTCAGAGCCTTTACCAAAGGGCTCACGTTTAAAATCCAGGAGCTCGAGTTCTTTGCAGCTGCAATTGATTCACACTTTAAAGTCAGCCAGCCCCTCGCACCTTGGCCAGGGAGCGCTGGAAGGACGCTGGGATAGTTGGAGAAAGTCAGCATGGCCAGTTTCTTGGGCTGATTCCATAAGTAGAAAAGTCAGAGTCTTCGCATGTGCTCTGAACATTCCTTGGTGCTTTTCCATATGAGCCAGTATTGTAAAAAGCAAAACAAAACAACACCCTCACTCGCATCTACAAAAAATCCTCCCATCCCACCCCTCACCCCCAGAAAGGACGTCTCTAGGAAAGGTTCGAAAGAAGGTAAAGCATGTGTTTGCCATCTTTATGCCTGATATGGAAACCATATGCTTAAATACACCAGCAAACATACTTAATATAACACTCTCTTTTATTAAATGTGGTTTTATAAACGCTCTCCCCAGCCAGGGCACCTTCCCCGTGCTGGAGGCTGGAACTTGGCAAAATAATCTTCCCGCTGTTACATCTATTGATACACATTTTTTGAAAATGAGTCTCGGACCCTTGGAAAATAGACTGGTTCTGATTATTATTGCAAGAGGGAAGGGCACACGAGGGCATCTTTTTTCCTCTGATAAATTAAAAGAACTGTAACGGGTGCTTTCTGCAACCTGTAAAAGGGCAGAGCCATCTGTGATTCATTTAGCAGCTCCTTACAGAAGATTTATTTGATTAATTCGGTCAGAAGAGAGAGAATATGGATTTTCTCTTCTCTGAAAGGCACATGCACACTCACACATGCACACTCACCCACCCATGGGTAGACATCTCAGGAATGAAAAATGACTAGTCGTGCTATTGGAACTGGCAAATGTGGGGTCTCAGCAGTGAGATAGCAAGCTCCCCCCCTGTCAATGGAAGGGCCACTTTCAGGCCAGGTTTCGTATCCTCAGTCCCAGTGCCACCAAAGAGTGAACCGAGAGACAAATACCATGAATTGAACTGCTGGATTGCTTTGTTTAGGCATTGGTGACTGGGTACCAGGCACTGTGCTGAGCTCTTTGTGTGTATTTTCTCTCGGAGGAGGAACTGTTATCATCCCTGTTTTGCAGACCAGAAGACTACCCAACTCCCAGCAGGCTTCTACTCAAAATTCTTTTCACTTTTTTCAGATGGCATTTTGCTTTCTCAGTCCTCCGTGCCGAAACCAGGTAGATGGAGGCCACATCTTGCATTTGTCCTGTAGAGGGTAACCTTGGAAGGGGTAATCCACATTGGCTTTGCTTCATGCTATGTGGGTTTCAGTTTAGTGTTGACCAGAGAAAGCCTCTCTTGTAGGCTTGTTTCTAGTCCCAAGGGGAGAGCTGGTTTCCTCTGGTCTTGCTTCTCTGTAACGAACGTGACCCAATCCTATAAGCAATGACTTGGAGATCACTGTCAATTCCTAGTGGGTGGGAAGAGTCCCTGAAATAGGTCCTTAGAGAAGGCAAAGAAACAGTGCAGGCAAGAGAAATCATAAAATCATATGAGATCTGAGCCAAAGAGGATTTTGTCAGTGTCAGGAGAGGCAAATAGATGGCAAGTCAGTGTGCCAGTGCCCTGTTGCCTGTGCTCATAGCAGACATTGCTAATCGATCCCAGCTTTCTTTTCTACTAATCCTCAAAATCCTTCTCAATATAGCACTCCAGGTGGACTCTACCAATAGATCAGAATTAGCACCTGAGTTGAAAGCTGCTTGCAGTCCCTTCCAGCTGAATGTTTCATTTTGTGGAGGAAGACACAGGGGCCCAGAGAGGAGAAGTTAGCTACAAAACCAGTGAGGAAGTCAGCTCCAAGCCTCAGTTCTCTGGCTTTCTCCACCCAGTATTTTGTGTAGTCACATCCATGGGGCTGGTCAGAGCCAGGGTAAAGTGGCTTATAGACCTCTATGTTTTGCTGGGTCTCTGCTCCCACCCCCTCCTCAAAATAGAATGTCACTAAAGCTCCTCTGAAGACAGGATTAAAAGGTGTCCCCTGAAAGGCTGCAGAAGATTGAAATCTTTTTACTACTTTAAAATAATTAACCCTCAGACTGGGATGGGTAGGGCAGCCTGAGGCCACAAACTGTACAATCTACGGTCTAAAATTCTGGAAAAAAGTGGAAGATTTGCCTTTGGAAACACGGTGTTTGGTAGACAACCCCACTCTCTCACTTGCCGGAAATGCCTAGATCAAAGGCAGCCAGGGCTCACTAGGCTTAAGGTATTGCAGGCTTGTCACGGCTGTGGGGCAGTCACTCTGGCCCTCAGACTTTTCAGCTTGGTAGAATTTCTCTATGGAAAGAATAACAGGGTTTTGTGAAAGAAAGAAGGAGCCTCCAAGTTCAGAAGTTCCTTGCAGAGCCCCTTGCCTGCTGGTCCCTTCCCAGGTCCTGATCTTCAAGGTTTCTCAGCCTGCTGAGGCTCAGGGGGTTTTTGCGGCTCATTACCTAGTTCTGCGGAATGTCTGATAGGTGAAAAAAAGCTTTTCCATAGAAGTGGTGAAACTGAGCAGCGGGTCTTTGGTTCAGAGAATCACAGGGTGAGTCTGAAATACAGCATATTTGGAAGGGAGGCAGTCATGGTGCGTTCAGTACAAAGCGTGTTTTCACTATCCCATTTAGCAAGGCTACTTGCCAGGTCTTCAGGGGACCTGCTTAAGGAATAGATAAAAATTGTGTAAAACTTGCATTTCAGTGACTGGGTTACTTCTAGGTGTTTCTGCTATTTTTGAGTAGGCTTGAAACACTTTGTTTAAACATGCTTTCTGCAATCCTGTTTACACTATGAATTTCCACTATCTATGAAGAAGAGTTTGCTAACCGAATCCTGCTCTAGCCCAGCACGGCCTCTTGAAAAGATCACAAATATTGGATTAGTGAGGTCCCAAGTAATGAGGATTTTACAGGGCCCAAATAACACCCCTCGATGGGGTTTGCTGACCAAACATCACTTGTTGAATAAAGGTGTCTGTATTGCAGAAGTGGTTTTCCAGAATGTTCCTGACTGAGGGGATGATTGGATAGTCCAGAGAAGGAGCCAAGTTGGGGTGGTGGTAACGAAGAGAGGAGGTTCTCCATATGCCATTTTGGATTCCACTTAGGGATAAATGAATGGCCCAAGGTATGTATGAGTTGCCCTTGAAGACCTAATAAAAAGAGGAATTGTTGCCACTGGGAATTACAAACAAACTCAGTGGACAAGCAGATACTCATTAGCTGTGTGACCTCGGGCAAGTTAGATAATCCCTCTGTGCTCCAGTTTCCTTCTCCGTACAATAGAGGTAATAATCGCACCTACCTCATAATGTTGTCATGAGGATTAAACAAGATAAAGCACCTAGAGCAGAGACTGGTGCATAGTATCAAGAAACCATTGTTTTCCAAATGTCCATCCACTGATGAATGGATAAACAAAATGTGGTATATCCACACACTAGGATATTACTTACCCGTAAAAGGAAATGAAGTACTGACAACACGCTCAATGTAGATGAACCTGGAAAACTTTATGTCAAATGAAAGAAGCTAGACACAAAAGGCCACACCTATGGTGTGGTTCTATTTATATGAAATGACTAGAATAGGCAAATCTGTAGAGACAAAAAGTAGATTAGTAGTTGCTTAGGGCTGGTGGGGGATGGGAAGATAGGGAGGTGATAGCTAAAGGGTGGGTGTTTCTTTTTCAGGTGAACGGAAATGTTCTAAAACCTGATTGTGGTGGTGATGGTTGTACTTGTCTGTGAATATACTGAAAATCATCAAGGCTAGCTGGTTAGCTCACTGGGTTAGAGCACAGTGCTGATACCACCAAGCACCAGGGTCAAGGGTTCGGGTCCCTGTACCAGACAGCCACCAACAAAAATAAATTGAGCCATACACTTTAAATGGATGAGTGGTACGGTATGTGAATATGTCAATGAAGATGTTTAAAAAATAAAACATTATCTTATTTTTCAAAGTGAGTATGTTTACGATAACAGGGGACGATGGAACCTTTGACAACTGGAGAATGCTCGTCCCACCCAGAAACATTCAGATTAAAAAAAAAAAAAAGCCTGTGGACCAAACTCAGCCATGGTCTCCCCGTCTTCTGGGAGAGACAGAAGTTCCTTTATCACAGAACTGTTGGAAGGAAAAATGAGATAATTCACGTCCAGCACTTAGCATGGAGGCTGACTCATGCTGGGCACACAGGAGGCAGCAGTAGACATTGTTGTTATTCTATCAGACTCTAGAATGGCATGCTGAAGGAAATGGGAGGACAATCTGTTTGGAAAGGGAGGTGGTAGCTAGTGTCATGTACTGAAGCGGCAACACCTGCAAATCAAGCCTCCCGTATCAGCTTAGGTCATGTGTTACAATGAAAAGATATTTGCAAAGTTTTCTGAAGATGCTTTTATTCACACTTCTCATAAGGTTGAGAATGCATCTGTATTGAATAACATTATTATTATTTTTAATTTCAAGTGTCTTTGATGGGAAGCTGATGCAGATTATGGAGAAATTGAAGTCTCCCCAGTCTCTGCAAGTCACCCATAGGTGCCACCAATGTTGTTATAATTAAGTATTTAAGGCAGACGATCATGCGTGAAGGGATTGGGCAGTCAAGAGGCTGGGATCTTGACTTAACTCAGACCACTCACCAACTGTGCGACTTAGAGAAAATAATTTAATTTCTCCAGACTTCCACGTTTTCAACTATAAAATGAGAAGATGGTAGGTGCAATCTCTGAATATCCTTCAAGCAAAAAAACTTCAAATTCTGTGATAGAGGCCCCAAACTTATCACTAGCGTTTTCAACTATAAAATGAGAAGATGGTAGGTGCAATCTCTGAATATCCTTCAAGCAAAAAACTTCAAATTCCGTGATAGAGGCCCCAAACTTATCACTAGTTGGGTAAGCCAGACTGGACTGTTTGAAGGAATCCTCCCACGGACTGGAACTTGTTCCTTCTATTCCAAGGGTCTTGAGTTCTAGAATCCCTGGCTGAAGCTCATAGCACTCTGGCTAGAGAAGAACCTTGTAATTGCCTCCATTCTGATTCCCCCCAGACTGAAACATCAGTGTGCTTTCTTCCTCTCTCTGGGGCTGGAGATACTGAATAGCATCCCCCCCAAATTCATGCCCACTGGAACCTGTGAGTGTGACCTTACTTGGAAATAGGGTCTTTGGGGATGTAACAAACTTAATATAAGGTTATATTGGATTAGGGTGGCCCCTAATCTAATGGCTGGAGTCCTTCCAAGAAGGGGAAAATTTGGAAACAGAGCCATAGAGAGGATAACACCATGTAAAAATGATGGTAGAGATTGGAGTTATGCCAGCACAAGCCAAGGAATGCCAAGGATTGCCAGCAGCCACCAACAGCTGGGAGAGAAGTGTGGAACAGGCTCTTCTCAGAGCCTCTAGAAGGAACAGGTTCTTCTGGACACCTTGCTCCAGGTGAGGTCAATCACCTCCCACCTCTTCTTCCACCTCTCTTCCATCTCTTCTTCAACCTCTGGGCCTTGGAGATGCCATTTGGTTGGCCAAGCATGTTTCTGTGCCTGACTCTCTGTGGCCCCAGGGGTGTGGAGGGGGAGCAGTTGGCCTCTTGAGCTTCCATAGAGGGAAGGGAGCCCTGCCCGCGTCCCCCATGACAACTTGTAATGGGGAAAAGGCTTTGCCCTGTAAGGTCCGCTGGGGATCAGGAGAAATGGGGTTGGGATGCTGTGCAGGCTGAACCATGACCAATGTCCACACCAACCTTCGTATATTTATTGGCCATTTTCTTCTTTTGTAAGTTGATGGATCTTGGTCTTTGCCTATTTTTCTCTTAGGTTTTTATCTTTGTCTTACTGATTTGTAGATACCTTTTTAATCCTGCATGTCCCCCTTCCCCAGATTCCTCTACTATTAGGGCCACTGAATTTGGGGGGCATATTTAGATCACCACTCTTTCTATCCCTTTCTGCACAGAGAAGTGTGGGTTTCCCAAATATGAGTGGCTTCTACCCAGGTTGCTGCCAATCATACAGTACCTTTGTGCAGATTAGAAAAAGGGGCCTCTTCCATAAGATAGGTTACTTCTT
>NW_007740814.1:0-861 GCF_000696425.1 Galeopterus variegatus | reverse complement strand
CATACAGTACCTTTGTGCAGATTAGAAAAAGGGGCCTCTTCCATAAGATAGGTTACTTCTTTCTGTTGGAAAATTGTTATGCAGATTTTATTAGAATAGACACTTTATTTTAATCTAGAGAAATTTAATAAATACACAAGTCTACGATGTCCAAGATGCAATGGGCGTTCCTTTGGCAGAGATGCCCTGGTGCAGAGCACAGCCTGGCCAATGGTATGGAGTGACCCTGCTCCTGACTTCTGGATAGCCTCTTCATGGTACACAGTCCTCGTGTGCATCCTCTGGCTGAAGCCTAATGTGGGTATCTAGGCTCCATCCTGGCCTCTTCACCCCCATCTTGCTGGTTGACTTCAAATATGTCATGGTATCTTTCTTGACTTCCATGATATCTGCTCTGTCTTGCTCCTGAAGGAGGAGGACAGTGTCTCCTGAGGATATATTGCTGTGGGAAGTCTCTGAAATGTCAGAAGGTGCCTTGCAAAAGTGTTATTTATATTATAAAATCACATTAAAGTTGACACAATCCAAAAGCATTCACCTTGTTTTCTTTAGACACTGATGGTTCTGTGCTCATTCCCCAGCCATCCAGAAGTGCACTGTGACTGGGCTCTGGCTGCCCTTGGAGGGGGTGCCCCTTGGGATGCCTGGCCCCAGTGCTGGTGCACCTTGTGCATCTGAATGTTCCTCACACATTCCCAGAGCAACTTTTGCTACCAGCCAGGTTTCAGGTGCTTCACGTGTTTTGGGGGCTGGACACCACTTGATACTCCCCCCCAAATTGTCCTATTCTCCCTCTCTACTTTGTCTCAGCACTGAGCCTGACCTGCAGGTCTTTGCAGTGGACTGCAGCACCGAGACTGG
>NW_007740813.1:2360-28322 GCF_000696425.1 Galeopterus variegatus | reverse complement strand
CCAGGACAAAAAGGACGAAGAGATACCCAGCACCTCAAGGGACGAAGAGACCCCCAGCACCGCAAGTGATGAGGAGATGCCCTATCACCTCACGTGGCAACCTGGGCAGCTGCTAACTTAAGAGTGACACCAGAGACCTCAAAACTATCTGCAAGTCTCCAGAGGGCTGGCTGCCAGGTCACAGTGAGTGAATGTTACAGCGACAGCACATGATGGTGACAAGTAAAATAAAATGTTCCCATTGTGATATAAAGTGTGTGTGTGCATATTCTGTGATGTGGGAGGGGGAAGGAAGGGAAGAGGCAGGTGTGGGAGGGGAGGGAGGGAGGTAGGTCCTGCAGAGTTGGGGTCAGACAGACAGGTCCACTGTTTGCCAGACACAGAGGATAAAGGCTGGGTCGGGACTGAGCAGTGACGACAAGTTTCCCCCTTAACACCTTGTCCCACGGGGGAAGAGAAATAGGATGTTATTTCTGAGTGTGCATGCAGGGGCGTGGACCTAGCTGGGGAGAGGTGAGATGTGTGCAGTGACACCGTCACCTCCAAAAAGGCACACAAAGTAATTGCCTCCAGGCCACCTAAAGTACTAACGTGATGGTGTTTGGACATCACAAGTCCAGCATTGAATTGGCCATGTTTTTGCTAAGAAAACATGGAATGAAGTAGTTGGCAACCAAAGATGGGGCAATGGGAGTGAGTCACCCCAACTGTAAGCAATAAAGGGGAGCCGTGTCAGCAGACAGTTATTTTAATTCAACTTTTTATTTTGAGAAAAGTGTAGGTTCACATGCAGGTGTAAGAACTATTACAGATAGACTCTGTGTGCCCTTTAGCCTCACACCCCTCATGATAACATCTCGCAAAACTACAGTACAATATCACAATCAGGATTAACAACGAGACGGTCAAGATGCAGAACATTTCCATCACCAAAGGGTACCCCATGTCGCCCTTTTAGGGACATACCCACTTCCTTCCACACCCAGCCCCTCCTCACGTCCTGCCAGACACTAACCTGTTCTTCATTTTTATAATTTTATCATTTCCAGAATGTTATATAGAGGGAATCACAGTTATGTAAGCTTTTTGTATTTGATTTTTTTTTTTTTTTTAACAATTTGGCATAGTTTTCTGGAGATTCGTCCAGTTCACTGTGTGTATGAACACTCCATTTCTTTTTATTGTTGAATAGTATTCCAAGGGACGGATGTACCACTGTGTTTTTGTTTTTAAACCACAAGCCCTTGAAATACATCCGGCCTGTTTCCAGGGCTTGACTGTTACACATAAAGATGCCCAGAACATTCTGGTACACAATTTTGTGTGAACGTAAATGGTTAGTACTCCAGGAAAAACGCCCAGGAGTGTGATTGCTGGGTTGTATGGTAATTGTATGCTTAGGTTTTGTAAAATTAATATACTTTATTACTAGAACAATTTTAGATTAACAGAGAATTGAGCAGACAGTGCCGTTTGTATGTATCCCCTCTCTCTCCTGCATAATTTCCTTTATTATTAACATCTTGCATTAGTGTGATACATGTGTTACAATTAATGAGCTGATGTCAAAACTGACACATTATTTTTAACTAAATCCATGGTTTACAGTGAGGCTCACTCTTTGAATTGCATGATTCTATGGGTTTTGACAAATGCATTATATTGTGTATCCAGCACTGCGGTGTCACACAGTACTTTCACCGCCCTGAAAATCCTCTGTGCTTTACCTATTCATCCCTCCCTTGCTGCCTCCAAAACCCTGGCAACAACTGATCTTTGTCCTGTCTGTACAGTTTTCCTTTCCCAGGACATCATACATTTGGAATCACATAGTACGGAGCCCTTTCAGACTGGCTTCTTCACTTAGGTTCCTCCATGTCTTTTTATGACTTGACAGCTCATTTCTTCGTATTGATAAGATTTCATAGGATGGAAGCACTGCAGTTTGTGAATCCATTCACCTACTGAGAACCTCTTGGTTGTTTTCAGTTCTTGGCAATTACGAATAAAGACATTTCAACTAAAGGCAAAGGCTGTCTGGCAAGGCGGGATGAACTCCAAACAAAAATCTAGTCTCCACAGCTGGCCAGTAAGCTCAGTTGGGCAGAGTGTGCTGCTGATAACACCGAGATCAAGGATTCAATCTTTTACTGGCCAGTCATGTTGCCCCTCCTCTAAAAAAAAAAAAAAAAAAAAAAAATCTAGTCTCCTACCAGGTAATATAGCTCCAGAGGAAAAGAGGAAATGTTTGTGGACAGCAAGTCACTGTTGAAAGGATGAGGTTTGTTTTTGTATTTTCTTCTTCGTATTGCGTTAGAACAGACTATAATTTTTAAAAGATTGTTTTATTTATTGAAACATAAATGAATAAACATCTGTGGAGTACAGCATTGAAAATCAATAGCTGTGTGCAATATGAGATGCTCAAATCAGGGTAATTAATATATTCAACACTACACAATAATTTTTATAGCCCTTTACCAATTGCTCACTAACCACCATTCTCCCTCCCCGTTTCCCTCTTCTAGTAACCTCAGTTCTGTTCTTTCCATTTGAAAATTCCGTAAATTATTGTAATCGTTGTATGTTTCTTTCTTTCCTTTTTTTACTTGTTTATTTTTGTAGCTCCCACTTATGAGTGAGGACGTGATTATTTCTCTTTCTGTGCCTTTAACTTCAATTATTGTACTTTTCAGCTCCAGAATTTCTGTCTGGTTCCTTTTATAATTTTTATCTCTTTATTGATATTCTAATTTTGCTCATGCATTGATCTCCTGGTATCCTCTAGCGCTTTGTCCATGTTTTCTTTCAGGCCTTTAAGCATATTTAAAACAGTTGATTTAAAATCTTTATTTATCCCCATACCAGACAGCCACAAAAAAAAAAAAATAAAAATAAATAAATAAATAAATAAATAACAAGTTTGTATATTAAGCCTGGTGTCTGTGTTTCCTGTAGGGTTTCCCACTTCCTCCCACTTTTTGTCTTGTCCTGACTGAAAAACACAGAGTGTCTTGACCACTCTGTCACCCAACCAACTGCATGCTTTTCCTTACAGGCTTGAACCCGTGCCAGGGCCTTGAATATTCCCATGCACTGATAAAACTATTAACCTTGCCACTCAACAGCACTGAAAGATTTACCATGTTGCTACACATGTAGAAACTAGCCCCTGCCCTGAGCCAAATTTCTTAAACATTCATATAAATTCCATATCCTGAGCCACTCATTGCAGATATATCTAGGTAGAACATCTTTATTTCTCTCATTGTTGGTTGCAAGGACAGCTGTATCACTCTGTACGTAAACTCCCTTAATAAATGCTTTGGACTGATCACCCTGGAGTTTCCTGCTTCTTGCTTTGGAATTTCAACTGGCACCATCTTGGAACTGTTTGGGGCAGTCTTTTGTTGAATCTCTCCTGATACCACTTTTGGGGTGACTTCAGCTGCAGGTTTTGCCAGACACATTATCAGGGAGCGTTTATGTTAATTATCCTGTGAATGAGGCATACTTTTTTTGTTTCTTTGCATGGTTTATAATATTTTGTTAAAAACTATACATTTTGAATATTAAAATATGATAATTCAGATCCTCCCTCTCCCCTAGTTTTTAATGTGTTTGTTTTTTTGTCGTCTGAACCTGTTTATCTAATGACATTTCTAAACTATTTTTTAAATTTTGTATTCTTGCCATGTAAGTTCTCTGAAGGCTCTGTTTCTTTAGCTTGTCTTTGGCTAGTATTTTGTGACAGATTTTCTCGAATGTCAGGACCCCAAAGTAAGTATATAAATTAAAAATGAATCAAATTAAAAAGAGAGGTAGAAAAGTGAAGAGAGGAGGAAATAAAATAAATAAATAATAATTGAGTTAAAATAGAAACCGTCTCGTCTTTGCAGATTGGCTCTATGCTGGGCATTTCTTTAGCACATAGCCAGGTTATTTAAATCTCTGTCTTAGTCTTCACTTCTTGCTTGTGCTGAGTCTGGAGGTCATCCAGAGATGAATGGTTAGGGTCTTCTCAAGAATTTTCTACATAGGCCCCCTGTTCTGTGAATACACATGGTTTTGTATATTTCCCAGTATATATGGCACTTTTGAATGCTCTAATTTCCACACCAACAAAAAAAAATTCTCTCTGCCCAGCTGTTTCAGGCTTTTGGCACTCTATTGTATGCTTCAGACATAACCCTTTGTCCCATGATCTTACACATTGCTCATGCACAATGATTTTGAGAAATGTCCTTCACTTTTCTGCTCTCTGTGAGTTCTGAGTTAGGCAAAATAAAGACAAGCAGCTTGCATTAGTACACCAGGCAGCCCACAGGCAGCTTAAAAGAGAAAATTGCAGTCTGAAGTGTTTAATCCATTTTTAGTCGATTTTGGTATATGATGAGAGGTACAGGTCCAGTTTCATTCTTCTGCATATGGATATCTGTGGAAGATACTAACATTTATAAAGCAAATGTATTTCACAGGGCCTAGCTTCCAAGGCCCTGTAGTTTCTGGTATAGCCTAACTTTTAAAAATTACACATAGAAATGTTAACCTTGCGAGAGACAGGAAACTTTCCCCGGACTAAAGTCTCTGTTGTAGATAAAGAGTTGTAACAGAGCAAAATTGCTGGCTCTAAGAGCAGATGTCCTTGGTGCAGCCAATACTAATGATTGTTGCCATGACAATTATCTTACTGTTCTTTTGTAGCCACCTATGTTCCTTTTCAGTAACTTTCTGTTCTGAAGAATAAATACTGAGAGAAGACGCCATTTCAGTGTTATTTTTCTGAGGAATGCTTCTCTCTTGAGGGTTCCTGGAAAATTAACCCCTTCGGGGCCCCTCATTGCTCAGAAGAAATGGGCTTTGAGTAATCCTTTGCATCTCCATCACCCTGGTGGAGAGGTGACAGATGTCCAGTTATCCCAGTGCCATTTATTGAAAAGGCAGTCTTTTCCCAAATGTAGGCTCTTGTTGCCTTTGTCAAAGACCAGTTGGCTGTAAGGATGTGGGTTGAATCCTGGGTTGTCGATCCTGTTCCATTAATCCGAGTCTCTGTTTTCATGCCAGTACTATGCTCTTTTGGTTACAAAAGGTTTGTAACATAATTTGAAGTTGGGGAGTGGTATGCCTCTGTATTTTTTTTTTTCTCTCTGGATTGCTTTGGCTATACGGGGCCTTTTGTTTTTCCGTATGAGTGTTATGATAGCTTTTTCCATTTCTGTGAAGAATGTCATTGGTATTTTGATGGGGATTGCATTGAATCTATAGATTGCTTTGGGTAGAATGGACACTTTCATGATGTTAATTCTTTCAATCCAATATAAGACCCAAAACCATAAAATTACTAAAAGAAAACATAGGGTAAACAATCCAGGAAGTAGGACTTATCAAGGACTTAATGAATAAGACCCAAAAAGCACAAGCAACAAAATAAAAAATGAAAATATGGGATGATATCAAACTTAAAAGCTTCTGCACAGCAAAGGAAACAACAGAGCAGAAAGGCCGCCTACAAAATGGGAGAAATTGTTTGCAAACTATACATCTGACAAGGGATTAATATCCAGATTATGTACAGAACTCAAACAACTATACAGCAAAAAAAAGAAAAAAAATCCAATTACAATTGGGCAAAGGAGATGAATAGACATTTTTCAAAGGAAGATATACAAATGGCCAACAGGTACGTGAAAAAATGCTCAGCATCACTAATCACTAGGAAAATGCAAATCAAAACCACATTGAGATATCTTCTCATCCCAGTTAGACTGGCCTTTATTAAAAAGACCAAGAAAGGGGATCTCTTCTACACTGTTGGTGAGACTGTAAATTAGTGCAGCCATTATGGAAAACAGTATGGAGGTTTCTCAAACTACTACAGATACAACTACCATATGATCCAACAATCCCACTATTGGGTATATATCCCATCAGAATGGGAATCATCATGTCAAAAGGATACCTGCACTACACTATGTGCATCACAGGTCTATTTACAATAGCCAAAATTTGGGAGCAAACTAAATATCCATTGACAGACGACTAGATAATGAGAAACTCGAATACACGTGATGGAATACTACTTAACCATAAAAAAGAATGAAATTATGCCATTTGCAGCAACATGGATGAGCCTGGAGGCAATTATCTTAATTGAAATAAGCCTCACAAGGAAAGAGAAATATAGCATGTCCTCACTCATAACTAGGTGCTAAGAAAGAAGGAAGGAAGAAAGGAAGGAAAGAAAGAACAGGCCACAACAATATGTTGAACTTTCAGAAGGAGAGAACAAACCTAAGGATACTAGAGATGGGGAGGGAGAGGTTGGAAAGTGACAGGTTGGGTAAAGGGCATAAAGAAAAATTACAACTTGTAATAAAGAATATGCTAATAATAATAAAAAAAGAAAAAAAGAAAAGAAAAACATAGTCTTTGCAAACAAGGTATTCTCTACTTTTTCCAGAACATAGACCAGTCCCTCAACTAAAAACATGTGCTGCTCTCTTTATGATCGTGCTGAGCTAGAGATGGGTTAGGGGAAGGAAAATTAAGTCTCCCAAAGATTTCCTACTATTTTTAAGTTGCTCTTTTCTTGACCCAGCATTTGATTTCATCTGAAAAACCTTGACTGTTTTCTGGAGATCTGACAAAGTTGATTCTGACTGTGTTTTGCTTGATTTTTCAATGTTTCTGTCGAGGGACAGGATGTTGAAGCCATCTACTTGGCCATTTTCACTGACATCCCTATTCATTTATTACACCTGATTACTATTTCATTGTATGAAACATGCTTTGCAATTTTGCTATTTTTTTTCTGTACATATATTTTTATTCTCAATTATATCATTACTGCCTTTTTTGTGGTTACTTGGTATTTTGTAGTGTTCCATTTTTAAACTCTTCACATTACCTTTTCTGAGCATTTTTAACTTATATTTGTATGGTTACACCAGAAATCACAACTAACATCTCAAATTTGAAAAAACGAGTTTGAATTAATAGCAGATTACATTCAACCGTATACAGAAATTCTGGTCCTATACAGCTCTGCCCCCCCCCCCCCTTTAGGTTATCAGTGTCAGAAATTACATCCTTATGCATGGTGTGCTCATTAACAATTTCAGTTTAATGCATTTGTCTTGTAAATCATGTGAAAAATAGGAATACAAATCAAAAACACAATAATTCTGTCTCTCATATTTACTTATGTAGCTACCTTTACTATCGTTCTTTCTTTCTTCACATGGATTCAAGTTACTTTCTAGTATCCTTTATTTCAGCTCCCCCCCCCCACTTTAGGTTATCAGTGTCAGAAATTACATCCTTATGCATGGTGTGCTCATTAACAATTTCAGTTTAATGCATTTGTCTTGTAAATCATGTGAAAAATAGGAATACAAATCAAAAACACAATAATTCTGTCTCTCATATTTACTTATGTAGCTACCTTTACTATCGTTCTTTCTTTCTTCACATGGATTCAAGTTACTTTCTAGTATCCTTTATTTCAGCTCTCAGGACTCACGTTGATTAAATCTCTGTCTATTATGAATAGTGTTGTGATGATCACGGGAATGCAGATGTCTTTTTGATAAATGAATTTCTTTCCCTTCGGGTATATACCCAGTAGTGGGATGGCTGGATTTTAAGGTAAATATACTTTTAGTTCTCTGAGGAGCTTCCATACTGTTTTCCACAGTGGTGTACTAATTTACACCCCCATGAACAGTGTAGGAGAGTTTCCTTTTCTCTGAATCCTCCCCAGCATTTCTTATTTTCTGTCTTGTTGATAATAGCCATTCTAACTGGGGTGAGGTGCAATACCTCTTTGTGGTTGTAATTTGCATATCCCTGATGATTAGTGATGTTGAGCATATTTTCATATGCTTTTTGGCCATTTGTATGACTTCTTTTGAGAAACGTTTGTTCAGGTCATTTGCCCATTTTTAAATTGGGTTCTTTGTTCTTTTGCATTTAAGTGTTTTGAATTCCTTATATATTGAGATGTCTGATGTGTAGTTTGCAAATACTTTCTCCTATTCTGTAGGTTTTTTCTTCACTTTACTGATAATGTTCCTTGCTGTGCAGAAGCCTTTTAGTTTGATATAGTCCTATTTGTGTATTTTTGCTTTAGTTGCCTGTGCCTTTGTAGTCTCACTCAAAAAAAGTGCTGCCCACTTCCATTTTGTTCAGCATTTCTCCTATGTTCTAGAAATTTAATAGTTTTGGGTCTTAAATTTAGGTTTTTGACCCACTTACAGTTGATTTTTGTGTATGGTGAGAGAAAGTGATCTAGTTTTAATCTGCAGGTGGATATCCAGTTTTCCCAGCACCATTTATTGAAGAGGCTGTCCTTGCCCCACTGTATATTCTCAGCGCCTTTGTTGAAAATCAGTTGGCTGTAAGTGCGTGGGTTTGTTTCTGAGCTCTCTATTCTAACAAATATTTCCATTGGTCTATTTGTCTGTTCATATACCAGTACCATGCTGCTTTGGCTACTATAGCTTTAGAGTATATTTGAAGTCAGCAAGTGTGATGCCTCCAACTTCGTTCTTTTTGTTCACAATAAGAACGTTCTTTTTGTTTTAACTATACAGAGTCTTTTGTGATTCCATAAAAATTTTAAGGCCATTTTTCCTGTTTCTGTGAAGAATGTCTTTAGTATTTTGATAGGGATTGTGTTGAATGTCTAGATTGCTTCGGGTAATATAGGCATTTTGATGATGTTAACTCTTCCATCCCATGAACACGGGTTATCTTACCATTTATTTGTGTCCTCTTCAATTTTTTTCCACCAATGTTTTATACTTTTCATTATAGAAGTCCTTCACCTCCTTGGTTAAATTTACTCCCAGGTATTTCATTTTGGGGGGTAGCTGCTGTGAATGGGATTACTTTCTTGATTTCTTCTTCAGCTATTTTGTTATTGGCATATAGGAAGGCTATTGATTTTTCTGTGTTGATTTTGTATGCTGCCACTGTACTGAATTCATTTATTAGTAAATTTTAATACTAGAATTCATTTCTAGTAATATGTTAGTGGAGTCTTTAGGGGTTTCTGTGTATACTATCATGTCATCTGCAAATGGGGACAGTTTCACTCCTCCTTCCCAATTTGGATGCCCTTTGTTGCTTTCTCTTGACATATTTTGCTGGCTAGAACTTCCAATACTAGGTTGAATAAGAGTAGGGAAAGTGGGCGTTCTTGTCTTGTTCTGGACCTTAGAGGAAAGGCCTCCAATTTTTGGACAGCTTTTTTTCTTTTTTTCTTTCACCATTGTAAATGTCATTCCACTGTCTTCTGGACTCTTTAATTTCTGATAAGAAATTGGCTTTTAAACTTATTGAAGATCCCTTGCATGTGCTGATTTGTTTTCTCTCTTTCTGTTCATTTTTCTTCATTCTTTTTCTATCTGCTCCTCAGACTGGATAATGTCAATTAACCTAATATTTTCTTCTGCCACCTCAAAACTGCCATTGAAACCCCCTAGTAAGTTTTCATTTCAATTATTACACTTTTTAGCTTCAGCATTTCTCTTTCGTTTCTTTCTATAATTAATCGTCAATAATATACTCTATTTGATGAGATATTATTGTCCTGGTTTCCTTTAGTTTTTTGTCCATGTTTTCCCTTGGCACTTAGAGCACTAATTGGACAGTTTTGGTTTTTTTGAATATTACTTTTTTTTTTGTATTCTATAATGTTGTTGAGGAGCACTTGGGAGGGAGGGGGAGAGGGGAAAGAGAAAGGAAATGGGACTGAAGAAGGAGAAAGGAGGAGGGGTGGGATTGGGGCCTGTGGCACCCCCCTCACTCCCACAAGGGAGACCAGGGGGGCTTCCAGTGGTGGCTTGGTCATTGCTGGGCTGGGTGCCAATGTCAAGGGGGTGTAGCAAAGTCCCTCAACCCCCACCATCCAAACTTGGGAACCTGGGGACCTTCTTGGTGCAGTTCAGTGGTCAAAGGTATGCTGGTTGCACATGTGAGGGTGCATGACCGAGGCCCAAGGCCCCCTTCCACACTGGCTCAGGAGATCTCGGGATACTTCCTGTACCAGCTCAGTGGTCAACACTGGCCTGGTTTCACATGTTGGGGGTGTGTGGCTGTGGCCATTTGCCCCCACCCTGGGGACCGGTTGCAGCTGTCCGGGGCATGTCTGAAGCCCCCAACACTCCCCCCATTTCTGGCTTGGTAGCCCAGGGGACTTCTGGTCCTTCTAGCTGTTATTGGTGATCTTTAGTAAAACGAGACCATTACTAGTTAATATCAAACTTTGTCTCTGGTTGTGGGTACTTTGTTTTTTCTTTCAGGTCACTGTTGGATTATTTGCTGTTACCACAACTTAAACTCTGTGCTGGAACTAATTTGTTGTCCTTTGCTTACTTCTAAAATGGGAGAACATCCTGTGGAGACCAGTACTTGACCTTTGTGATTGAGCTAGATTGCTGCTTTGCTGCTGACTTCCCAGGAAAGTCTTTTAGTGCAGCTCAAGTTTTAATGATTGACTTTATAGGCATTTCTGGGTCTAATGAGAGCTAGTGCACCTGGGTTTTATAGAAACTCTGGTCTGGGCCTGAGTCTTTTCAGCAAAGTATACCCCATGCCATTCTATATTCCTGACCAGTCTCCTCCGAGTGGACCTATGCTGATTGTGGGGCAGATCAGCTGTCCTTGCTGTGCCCTAGTGTTCCCCTGGTGGGCTTGTCTCCCCAACCATCCATGCTCCAAACAATTCCCATGGGACTGGCTATGCTCTGGTCCCTTGTGATGACTCACCAGCCTCTCAGTGGCTCCTTTTTTTCAGTTGTTGTGGCTCTTCACTCCTATGTGAGTCCATGGGAATCCTATTAGTGATCTTGCTGGCCTGGGGGCCACCAAGGCCCTCTTCTCCCCTGCTGCCTCCAAGCATCTTCATCCAAAGGGTGCAGCTGCAGCTTTTGTCAGTTCCAGATCTGAGAGTTCAGCAGCTCCAGCCTGGAAGAAGCTGGGGCTCAAAATGGTCAGAATGGTTCTTTCTCTCATTGTGGCTTCTCCTGCCTTCATGCACTCCATAGGTCTCTCCTCTTCTTCCCCTGAGTTCTAGTGGCCCCAGCTAGGCTGTCCTTGCTTTTTCAATAGTTATAAATAGGTTGATTTGTGGGAAAGAGTAACACGGGGCACCGTCTATACCACTATCTGACTGGAAGTCTCAGAGAGCTGATTTAAAATCTTTGTCTACTGAGTTCAATGTCTGAGCTCTCTCAGGGGCAGTTTCTTTTCATATTTTTTTTTTATTTCATATGCGTGGGCCATAATTTCTTTTTTCCTTGCATGTCTCTTAATTTTTTGTTGAAATTTGACCGCTTTTGTATGTGCTAATTTAACTCTGGTTATTATTCCGCACTCTCCAGGGTTTATTGGGGCTGTCTGTTATGGGTTGTATTTTTTATTATTATTATTGTTTAGTGACTTTTAAAACTATATTTGAAAAGTCTGTATTCTTTGTGATGGGTTGACACTGAAGTCTCTGTTACTGTTGCTCAGTGGCCAGCTACTGATGTAATTTAAATTTTCTTAAATGTTTGGAGCCAAAAGAAGACAAACAAACATATATTCAACAAAATGAAACAAATACTCTCCCAGACTTACTCGTTGGCTTTTACTTACGGCACTTTTTCAATACATATCCAGGCTGTTTACAACTCTGATTAAGCCTTTGCTTCCTGCTTATGCAAGAGCCTAAAGATCATCAACAGCAAAAACTTTAGGGTCTTCTAAGGTATTTTCTCATCTTACATTGAGCCCTGGTCTTGTGTGCATACTTCTAGATTCCCCAGTATACATGAGAGCTTTCCAAAGTCCTTATACCTTCATGTATCTTTTCCCCATGGCTCTTCCTACCTGTGCTTATGATTGAGCTGGGGAAAAAGTTAGTATGTGGCTAAGTAAAAGTGCCGCAATACTCACTTACCAAATTTTAGCAGCTCCTGTCTTCATTGTATTTTTCTCTGCTTTGGTCTTGGGGTATGTCTCTGGAGAATGGGTATAAAGCCTAGCTCTATTCTGCTGGGGCTCCAAGGGATTTAGTCATAGATGTTTATAATGTGCCTTTTATGGTATACTTTTTAATCCTGGCATACGGCCTAATGCATAAGTGTTTGACCATGACCAGGTGTCCCTCTCACTGGAAACTTGTTTAAACTAGCAGATACCCTTGTGGCTTTTGTCTGACCTATGTCTTGTTTATTCCTACCAAGATAGCCACTCTCCAGAAGAGCCTTGACTACAGGAAAAGTTAGGTTTGGGTGCGATGGCCAGGTGAGACATAGAGGAGGCAACACAACAAAAAAGCATGAAATAAAAGAAGCAGTTTATTACTTAAAGGTCTATAAGAGAAGAGGAGTACTAATGAGGGCTGATGGGAAGGTAACAGGCAATGTGCTCAACCCACAGTTGGAAAGCCAGAGAGAGAGATGGGCCTATGGGCCGAGGCCTTTATTGGGGTCCAGAGTATTACCTAAGCAGGTTTCCCATGAGGAGTTCTAACTGGTGAGTTTAGAGCCAACAGGCATGACTTCCCTGGGATCACACTGTGACTGAGAGGTGGTCACTCTGGCATAGCTGCAGTGACCATGTGGGGTGTTTAGATCAGAGATGAGTCAAGTAGATTGTATCTATATGTCCCAGAGGGAGTTGATCACCAGGAGGACGTTTTATAAGGCAGATATCTGGATTGATCACATTGAGGAACTGGAGGGAGGTGGAGAACTGGAAACCATGTCAAGGGTGACTAAGCGCTGCTTCTCGTAAGAGAAAGTAAAACCGATATTCAAAATGGATGCTGAGGCAACATAAAATTATAGGAATTTACTACATTCATTAAGTATTCACTGGTTGTTTTCAGTGTTTTGTGTATTGTTTTGTTTTCTGCTTTTGTTCTATTTAGATTCCAGAGTTCCAAAAAGTTGATTCTGACAGTATTGCAAACTTATTAGTTTGTTTAGTAGAGGGATGATGACGCAGCAAAGAAAATGAATCTACAGTTACCCAATAAAGATGAATCTCAGAAACAATGCTGAGTAAATGAGTCACAGAATAATATATGTACTTAATTATTGGTATCATACATTAACATGTATTAGCCAAAATATAATTTAAGGATAACACTAAAAAATACTAAACTTAAGTCGTGGAAGTGAGAGAAACAATATTCAAGGTAGTATTTACCCCTGGGGAGAGCAGGGTTTGGACACGAGTATGTAATGGTGTGACCAGTGGTAGTATTCCAGTTCTTGTTGGTGGGTCCAAAGATGTTTTTCATTTTATTATTCTTCATAACTTACATATATGATTTTGTCTATATCAATTATTGTACAGTAAACATTTAGAGAACATATATTATCAGATATGGCAATGACAAGTAGCTGGAAGATTTAATACATGTGAACACATCAAATGACAAACTCGCAATCCAAAACATCCTAAAAGCCTGGAATAAAATGACTAAATAGAGTGATGACAGTGAATTAGTTCAAGATGTAGAGTTAAACACTTGGTTCTGCTAAACCAAAATCCAAATGAGGAAGACATAACTAGGCAGCATTGGAAATAATCAAGGCTTTAAGCTTAGAGAAAAACCTATGCAATGTCCTAAATAAATGGGGACATATTACTATGTTCATAAATTAGAAGACTCAAAATTCCTTTATTCTATTTGTTATAATTCAATGTTATCATAATTTAGTCTGTTGCTCAATTTCTCCAGCTTTTGGGATTCCATTCAGCCTCTGGGAGATCCTGTGTCTTTCTATTCCTCCCCATTTTTTAAGCACTTCCTTAACTTCTGGCACCACAAAATATTAAACCCATCTTGTATTTCCTTTGTTCGGGTCCTAGAGTCAGCAAAATCCATAAAATAAACAAGCAAATAAATTTGGACTTCCTGAGAATTAAAATGAAATGAACGAAAAGACAGGCCACAGATAGGAAAAAGATATTTGCAAAGCACGTGTCAGAACACTGACTTGTATCCAAAACATAAAAAAAAAAAAAAAAAAAAAAAAAAAAAAAAAAAAACAACTCTTAAAAACTCAAAAGTAAGGCAGCAAACACCTAATTTAAAAACTGGCAAGACTTGACAGACAGTTCACAAAGAGGATGTACACGTGGCAAATGAGCACAAGAAAAGTTTACCCGAGGGAAAAACAAACACTACCATGAGGTCCCGCAGCACATTTGTCAGAAAGATGAAACTAAAATCGCTGACAGTCCCACGTGCTGGGGAGGATGCACAGGAACAGGGACACTCCTGCAGTTCTGGTCGGATGACAGAATTATCCACTCGCTCTGGAAAACAGTGTGGCACTTTCTTATACAGCTAAACACGCTCTTACCATGTGACCCAGCAGTCCCATGCCTGGGAGCTTACTCTAGGGAAATGAAAACGCACAGCCACAAAAAAGCCCACGTGCGAGTGCTTGCAGAGAGGCCTTGTGTGTGCTAGCTGAGACCGGGAGCCACCTTCACCAGACGGCTGCAGGAGCAAGCTGTAGTCATTGTATGATGGAATACCACTCAGCTGTGACAGGGACAGCCCGTGGACACAGGAGACAACTTTAGTCAAAGGTTACATGCGGTGTGATTCCGTCTACATGACATTCTAACAGAGACACAAGTATAGCATAGAGAACAGAGCGGTGGTTGCCAGGGCTTATGGTGGGGTGACGCAGTGACAAGGAAGGGACAGCACGACGGAACTGTTCTGTGTCTGGCATGTGGTGATGTGTGTTAGAACTCACAGAACTGTACACCAAAAGCAAACAGCCATTTTACTGTATGACAAATAATGAAAGAAACAGGGATAACTGAGAAGTGGTGCAGGGGGAAGGGCAGGCAGGAGGAAAATGACGCAAGGGAGCCTGGGCAGGTAACGTCCCCAGGGCACATCTAGCAGGCCTGAGTGTGGGTGAGACGAGGTCTTTCAGGTATGGCAGCAACACACTCAGTGCGTGCCTTGGCGTGGTGGCAGGGTCGGGTGGTGTTATATCCCCAGCATCAGTCTGCCCAGCTCACTAACTCGGTAGGGGTGGACATGGGGGTCTGTAGGAGCCCGGGCAGCCGCAGTTTCTGGGGAACATGGTGGCAAATGTGTTGTCAAAGCACCTCCAGCAGGTTGGGGAATGTTGCCTGTGGAGAAAGTATGTCGGGGTGAGATCATGCATATGTGCGCAGGGTGACAGCAGGGGCCCGTTTCCTCGGGCAGATGTGAAGCCACCAGAGTCATGTGGAGGCAGAGGGAGGGAAGGAGGGAGGCTGTCAGGAAGAGGATGCGGGGCCAGATGCGAGGCTGTCACCTGAAGGAACAAGCACTGATGACAACGTTTCCTGGGAGGTGGGCCCTGTCGTGCACACGCTCCACGTTTTCCTTCCCATGCTGTCCCCACCGTAGTCCTGGGGGGTGGGACTGTCCTCGTGCCAGCTTGTGATGCCTGAACCTGAGAGCAAGGTGACGACGGTGCCTCCTGTCAGAGGCCGGGGCAGAAGGTGTAGACAGATCCTCCTCTCCTCCTCCCCTCAGGTGGTGTGTGTCCCCCTGTGGATTCTCATGTCCTTCCTCTGCCTCGTGGTCTTCTACTACATCGTGTGGTCCGTCTTGTTCCTGCGCTCGATGGACGTGATTGCGGAACAGCGAAGGACGCACATCACGATGGCGCTGAGCTGGATGACCATTGTCGTGCCTCTTCTTACTATTGAGGTGAGCTTTCTATGGTAAAGCTCATCAGCCACCAGACTGTCACTCACTGTCTATGAGTGTGAGTGTGTGTGTGAGAGAGAGAGAGAGACAGAGACAGAGACAGAGTGAGAGAGAGAGAGAGAGAGAGAGAGCAGCTGCAGCAAGGTATGACTTAGATCACTTTCCCAGGGGGTCACTGGTCCTCACAGGTACCTGAGTCACCTGCGCTCTGCTTGGGTGGCAGGACTGTGGTGATTCCATTCATAAGCTGGTGACACAGAGGGGTCATCTCGGGGGGCTCTGGAGCACTGAAGAGAAAACTGATCATTTCTCTCAAAGTTGCTTGAGCATGGCAGGTTCCTTGGAAAGACTGTCTGAGTGGCAGCCAAAGGCCCCTGAAGGACTGAGAGGCCGAAGCTGAGGGAGACCTGAGTTCCTATAATGTCTTTCTCTGACTGGACTGAGAAGGCACTGTGAATTATTTCCCCTTCAGGGAATAAGAAGAGCCAAAGGCCGTACACTCTCAATCCTAGTGGACATTCACTGACTCTTAAAACAAAGGAGAATGTCAGCTAATGGTCCTATGTAAGCCACAGGACATACATGGGTCTAAATCCAGTCAAATGAATAGCAGCTCTTTGCTGAAAGCCAGAGCTATGGATTCCTTGGGCATTCTCTTCACTACCATTCCCCTCCCACCCAGCGGCCAAAGCCTTTCATAGAAGTAATCAGGAGCATGCATAAACTAGCAAAGGCCACTGCGATATGTCACTCTCAGGCTTAAGAATTTGCTTAAGAAAAAAGACTTTGCCATGCAAGTGAAACACACTGGCTCTTTCACTGAAAATACTAGGAGACGCCATTGGAGATATCAAAAATAAAGTTCATTTCAATTCTAAGGCTGTAAGTGCACGTGCATACAGGTTAAACTGAGTCCACGAATGAAGGTTTTATAAACTTGTCTAAAAGCATTGTTACCACAGACCAATCCAGAAATGATTATGCATTAGTGCCCTTGGACTGAAAGATACCTTGAAAGGGTCTCTTTCAAACCAACTTTGCACTCCCCTTTTAGTAACAAAGGCCTGGCCTTTGGAGGGGCTACTACTGAGTAGGAAGAGGACCCAGAATCCTCTCAGCATGGAGCCTTTGTCCTGTACAAATCCATCTCCTGTGCAGAGTGAATATTAAGAACAAAGTTATATGCAATGGCTAGAGAGCAGGTATCACCAAAGTAAGGGTTCTATCCTCATCTGTAATTGAAAATAACAATTATTTGGGTTTTTTCCCCACCGCTCCCCCAGCTCCCAAGACTCTCATCTGTTTTCAAATACATTCCTTTACTCATGTCTAGCTAAACAAGTAGGAACTGTCCTCAGAATAGAGTCTTTGTAATGCAGGCCTCAGAAATGAGAAGGTCTCCGAAAATGAGAACTGGATCTATAAAGAAGAAATGGGAAGTAAAAACAACCCCGTAGTGATCGGTGGTGGGATTGATTTGGGGCCAAGCAGAGCTCCACATGACAGTCCATAGCACAGGAGAGCATGTGCCCATCCAATCACACATCCGTGTTCTGAGTACCGCTCTGGTTGAGGATCAAGAGGAGCACACCCATCGTGCTCAGGTGCAGACCCACTCTGGGGACAACTGGAGCAGGTGGTAATAAGACACATTCTTTCTCTGGGCCCATGGGAGCAGATGGAACCCACCAGCAGGAGTGGTTGGAAGAGATCAAAGCAGGAAAGAGATGGGGGGGGGGAGACAAACCGAGACTAGATTTCCCAGCCTGGTACGGACCACCATCTCCTGGGAGGTACAGTCACCCAGGGGCCCAGTTGACCCAGACAGTCCTGGCGATACTCAAGTTAGGACTAACTGAGGACTGGCCCTTGAGCAAAACAGAGAGGCCAGCAACAGGCCTCCCCTGTCTTCAGGGGTGGGAGTGGCCATGGGATCGAGGCTGCTCAACTCGTCCAGTTGTGGGCCCTGTGAAACTATGTGTTTGTCAGCACATGGGAGACTTTTCTGGGAATCTGAACCACCCTTTCTACATTTTGAGAAAAGAGAGAAGCTGGGAGGCCCAGCCACTGGCTCCCCCCCAACACATGGCCAGGGCTCAATCTCCAGACTGGCCTTGAGCCACCTATGTGACATCACATGACAAATAAAGAAGACAATGACTTCAGCAGCTGGTTGCCCCACTACTGAGATTCTAGAATCGTGTGGACAATATTTATTGGGCATCGCCACTCAGACTGAAGGCAGTTTGTACTTACTGGGACAGTGGTTAATGGTGTGGGGTACAAACTGCTCCTGATGACAGTGTTGCCTCATGGAGAGTCAGGATACTGAAGACAGTGAAACCCAGCTCGCCTCATCTTCTGGTGGAGAGCCAGCAGGCGGGGTCCCACCTGATCCAAACCTGGATCCCAGCGAGGTATCAGACGGCCAAGGTGACCAAGCCATGGCACAAGATGCAGACTCCCAAAATGATGAACAACCAGCAGATCAAAACCAACGTGCGTCCCGTGTAGAAGACAGTGACCCCAGAACACTCTCCTTCCCGAGGAGGCTCTGGAAGATCGTTGAGGATGATGCTTTCGAGTCTGTGCACTGGGATGATGATGGACACACCGTGATCATAGAGAAAGACCTTTTCCAGAGGGAAATTCTTCGCAGGAGAGGCGTGGACAGGATTTTTGAAACAGACAGCATGAAGACCTTCATTCGCCAAATGAACCGCTATGGATTCAGCAAAATACGCACAAAGGCCTCTTCAGCTGATTCTCAGGGGAACAAGAAAATTATGGTAAAGTAGAAAATATTCCTCTTACCCCTTTTCTGTTACTCAAACATCTTTACAGGTCGCCAAGGTGAATGACATACTACAAGAGTTTCATTTGTGAGGACAACTATTTTAAACATGAGCTACTATTTATTGAAAGATCAAAATCTACACTTTGAAAGCACAGAATTCGATATTAAACTACCACCCCCTTAGAGATACTCTGTGGGTAGGAGTAGAGACTCTGAGAGCCAGGGAATGTCAAATGTACAGACTGCCACCCTCACTTATGAATTGTTTCTCTCTAGTGAGGTCATACTATGGGGCACAGTGACACTTCCAGCACCTTAAACATTTCCTTTCTCCATCATCGAATAAGACCCTTGTGATTCTGGGGGATTAAAGAATGCACATCTTATCTCAGAGTGACTAAAATGTTTCCTTTTGTTTCAGCTTTACAGGAACCTCAATTTTCAGAGAGATCATCCTGGGCTCCTTGAGAACATTCACAGTAAAGGTGAACTCAGAAACACTGTTCTGCCAGCAACCTGTTCACCAACTGCAAAGAGAAAGAAGCTGGTACCTACGAGACAATCACTACGAATCCAACACATTAACGCCAAGAAAGAAGCCAACAGCAAGTCCCAGGGGGAAGCCCCAAATGTCCAGGGACCCAGTAACCCTCAGTTCTCCATGTTCCCTGGGGGTACCCTGTCGAGGGGCAGTGTTGCTAGACATCCCATAGGAAATTGTCCCCCTGAAGAGCCAAATGATCCAAGCAGGGGGGAAGACATCTCTGTGAATGTTAGGTTTGAGCCCAGGGCTGACACTGGGATCGAAGGTGCAGGGGACCCGCTCCTCCCGTACCTCCTCAACCTCCCGCTTTACCCAGGCAATGGTTTCCCAATGACTCTGTATTACATCTATTACTCCATTTGGATGTCTTCTCTCTTAGTAATGTCTCCCAGTGAGCTGCCCAATGACGAAGAGCAGGAGGGCTGATTACATGTGTGCATTCTGTGAATAGTTTAAGGACAATCCAGGTCCCTAATCTCAGGCCACTGAAGAGTGATAAAAAGGGCCATTTACTAATGGTGAACGCATTTTTGGTCTTAATATACACAACAAAACCCCACGGTAGCAAATAAACCATGTAAACGAGACTTGGGAGTCCCTGTCTTTTCTAACCATCTATACCACACGTCTCACTGATATGAGGCTAAAGATCTTGCCCAAGACAGGCTTGGTCCCGGTTGTCCTCTTCCATTTGAGGCAGCAGCATTTCTACCCACGCAGCAAAGGATTTTGCTGGGGACTGTGGAGGGTGGGCCCAGCAAGATCTGGTCCCCTGAGCCTTGCCTGCTGCTCAGGAGACAGAACAGCCTCACTCCTGACCTTGGGAGTATCACCTTACATTATTCCCATACCTTGAAACAGGAGATTCCTTCCTCATAGCTGTCCCCACACTGTTCCCAGGAAGTTTCTGTTCCACAGCTCAGTGTCCCAACCCAGGACCCAGGGGCCCTCCAGAGGCCAGCCACTGGGAAATCACACACACACGCACACACGCATGCACGCACCAGAAAGATATGTTACAAAATTATAACACTACTGAACAGTTTGCAAAATTGGCCTCACTCAATGAGAGCTGTAAGTTGTGTCCTTTGTTTGGATCTGAAGAAACTCTGTGCTGCAGGTGACACATGGGCTTCATGAACCATTGGGCTTCATGACTGGGAGATGCGTGTACAAGAGACCTAGAAGAATCTGGAAGGATGGAGAGCTGCATGTTTCTAACTCTGATGTCCTCTTCATCCTGGATGTGTCAGGCTATTGATGGCTGATCACTGTTGAGCAACCATTCAGTGCCTGGACCCACACTTTGCACAAGGTCACAAGATTGCTGTTCAAAGAGCTGATGAGTTTCGACCAGAACAAAGACTGGGGAAAAATAAGGGAGCCCCAAACACTTCACAGTTATGTTTGACACATTTATTTCTACAATCTACATTAGCAGGAACAAAATGACCAGCAACACCCCCTATTCCCTTCTTGTAAGAACTTAAACCCGTTTCTGTGAACCTCATGTAGTGGGAAGCACGCTACAATGCAGGGGTAATTCACACTTAACCTGATCTACATGCACGTGAGCCAAGATGGCGAATCAACGGTGCCATGATTTAGCTGGTTTCTCAGCTGCATTCCTCTCAAGAGCCTACACACGTCACACCTTCTGTCCCAAAGGGATCAGGTGCTCTGGGATGTCAACCTGGAATATATCCTTTCCCCCTTTGCTAGGTAAGGGCTCCAGTAACCACCTGGGGTTGGAAATCACAGTCAGGTACTTCTGCTGCAGGTTGGTCAGGACAGCTTGATTTTCCAGTTCCACAACCTCCTCAGGAGCTAAGTTTTCAGGACACTCCAAAGTTTCCCCAATGTCAATGAGCCCTGTGCACAAAGAGAGAAACACTCAGGTGGTTTTTCCTTCCATAAACCAAGGCCTGCCAGTGTGACAACTTGGTTATTCAAAATTATGGCCGCTACAGACTTAGATGACATCACCAAAAGGACAAAAAGGGCAGCAGGGCCTTCTCTCTGAGCACAGATGATGAACCAAACATGTTCCGGGAATCTGGGATGAGGCAGAGGGAGGGCTCCAGAAATGAAGAGGACAGGGCCTGCTCCTCCGTGAAGCCACACAAGTAACGTGCAGGTGCCAGCAAGACTGCTGAGGGTAGGAATTTCAGAATGGAAGGGCACCAGCCACTGCCCGGGAACATGGAGGCAACGAGACGCTGAGGCAGTTCACCAGGGACAGGTGCGGATGTGGACCCTCCACCACCCATGGAAGTGAAGGGATTAGCCCAGGGTGTCACTGGTGGTGGGGACAGGGCAGGCATGTGAAGCCAGGCAGGCAGCCGACCCACACAATGTGCTGTGCTGCCTCTGGTGGTCTCTGCCCCACACACACGCTCACCCACACATGCACACGCACAGCCCAGCACCACATGACATCATGGACCTGACCCAGCTTCACAGGTCAGAAGGAGAAACCGAGGCCCAGAGCAGAGAAATGATTTACCGGAAGTGATGCAAGCTGGGCCTGCAGACCCCAGCCCAGGGCCCCTTGCTGCCCCCTTCAAGGTGTGTTGCTTAACAAAACCACAGCAAATACACCAACCACTTCAAGCCAAAAGAGAAGCCCCGAAACTCCCCAGCCAGATCCAGGGTGGCAGCTCTTGGACTCATCTGTACAAGGATCGGCACATCGTCACTTACCAGCTACCACTCCTCGGCCAAACTTTTCCCCTTCGCGAAGCAAGGCCTGAATCTGAGCGGGCGTCATCCTGAGCCTCCCCTGCAGCAGCTCCCACCAGGTGTCGTCTTCCCAGTCCCTGTGAGCAATGTGGATGGCGATGGTATGGTTCTGGTGGCTGCCCAGCAGGGGACGCCAACGTGTCTCCAAGGTCTTAACCCCGTTTAAGACAAAGCCAGCATAAGGCTGCCGGAAGGAGAGGCAACAGATCTTCATCTTCCACAAGCTCTCTGGGCCTCGGTGGTCTGTGGGAACACAGAAGCTCATCACACACCAGTCCTCCAAGCTCACGGCAAGTGGGCCCGACCTTCACCCTCTTTCCCAGGTGCCCTGAATCCATGCTGACCTCAATGGTTCACTGCATCCATCTGTCAGCACAGCAGGCCCAAGGGAAGACTGGGACTGGGAAGGCTGGGATTTGGGTGACTCAGATCCACCTGATGGAATGCTCAGAGAGCTCACGGACTGTGGCAGGGAGAGCTAGACAAAGGCACAGGCAGGACAGTGTGTGGTCAGGGGTCATCAAGTGACAGAGGGGAACACAGAGGAGTGTGGGCTAGTGAGAGTCGGGGCTGGCTTCAGCCCTCTGGCAGCACACAGGGACAGTCCTGAGCTCTGCTTCTTCTCCTGCTGCCCTCTCCACACCCAGACCTCGCTGATACTCTCAGCTCACTGGCTGTGCCAGCCCCATGCACCACAGGCCCTGAGCTTCCTGGCTCCTACCCCAGGGCTGCTGAGCACAAGTGCTTGGTATCCAACCTCAGCTCAGCCCTCGGAGTGACCTGTGTCGTCAGGTGGCCCCATCAGGTGTCTCCTCCTGACTCCTTCAGTGCCACCCTATTCAAGCCCCTTCCCCTGTCCCAGACCTGAGCCCTGAGGAAAAAATGAGAATAAGAACAACTAGCCCTAGTCACACACACCTTCTATGTGACAGGCCCTGGGGTGGGCACAATCCGTGCATCATTGGATTTAATCCTCACTGCCAGGCCCACTCAACTGCTGAGGACAAGCAGTACAGAGCGATGAAGCCAGGGCTCTCAACCACACAGGACCTGACTTCATGTACTTTCTGTCCTGGTCGCTGTAGCCTCTGTTTGTCCCCTGGCACAGGGGCCACTCCTCCTGGCTCAAGGACAGTGCAACGGATGGAGTACGGGCCCTGGGCAGATAGAGCCATGGGCCTGAAGACAGAAACTCCGGCCAGTCACAGCATGTCAAGAAGCCTCAGTTTCCTCGTAGCCATGAGGTCAGGAGATGAGGCACTGAGAGCACCCAGCCCAGTACCTGGTACCTCACAGGGCCGTCAGATTGTGGCTGCACTTGTCATCATCGCCATCATTATTGCGACTGGGGACTCATCCCCTGGGTCTGTACCACACCCAAGAGCCGCCTCCCTTCACTCTGCGTGGTGCCTCCCCGTCCTTTCCTCAAATACACGCACTTAAACTCAGAATCTCCTATGATTCTAAGAAAACATGCCCACACTCAGGATCAAGGCCCTACCGGGACGAGAGTACCTGGTGTTCACTCCCGTCCCAACCTGCAGTCCTGCCTGACTCTGCACCACATCTTCTGTCATCCTCCCGCTTCTCAGGTGAGCTGCCACTGTCAACAGCGCTTCTGTGTCTCACTCCAGGACCTGGGTCCTACCACTGTCCTCTCTCACTCAGAATCAGTACCTCCCCCTCTCCCACGAGGAGGTGATTCTGTTTCCAGAGGAACGTGGCCACACGCCCTTCATCACATGAAGTAAGACCCTCCTCTGAGCCCTCACGTGCCTCCAGCTCCTGCCAGATCCACCTCCCTTCCACCTCTGTAAGTGGCATCACCATCTACTTGGCGTTCCTGCCCCAGACCTAGCAGCACTCTTTCCTTCCTCTTTCCTACACCTGCCAATGTCACATGGCACCTTCTCCAAATACTAACCTGAATCTGATCCCTTTCTATAGTCTCCAAGGCCACAATCCCTGTGCAAGCCCTTCATGTCCTGCTGCCTTCTCACGCAGTTCCCCGATCGGCCCCTGCCTGAGCGCTTGCCCTCTGCACCCTGGTGTCCACACTACAGTCATAGTGGCCTTGGCACAGCGGCAATCAGATTATGTCACTCCTGTGCTCAAATTTTCCAAGGGATTCCCACTCCAACCACAACAGAATGCACACATCTCACAGGGGTCCCTCATGATCTGGCTCCCTGCCACAGCCGTCTGCTCTCCTCTCCCGTTTAGTGACCACCATGTAGTCACACAGGCCATCCTTCCCTCCCCAGAATATGCCATGTTTCTTCCTACTCAGGGCCTTTGCAGGTTCTTATGAGTTGCATGATGTCCCTTCAAACTTCCTGTGTTGAAGCACTAACTCTGAGCACCTCAGAATGTGTCCTTATATGTAAAGATTGGGTCTTTATACAGGGGATCAAGTAAAAGAAAAGTCCTGATAGTGGGCCCATACCCAGTATGACCTAAGACCAATGACCTTATAAAAAGGGAGCAATCAGAGACACACACGCACACAGGGAGAAAATCATGAGAAGATGAAGGCAGAGATCAGGGAGATGCTTCCACAAGCCAAAGATTGCCAGCCACCACCAGAAGGTAGGGCGCAGGGATAGAACAGATTCTTGCAGCGCACAGAAGAAACGAACCCTGCCGACACCTTGATTTCAGAGTTCTAGCCTCTAGAACTGAGACACAATAAATGCCTTTTGTTCAAGCCACCTGGGTTGTGGTACTTTTTTACGGACATCTTGGCAAACTACTACATAGGGGTAAGCTGTTCCCCAAACATATCTACAGGATAGGTCGAGATCTTTCCACCAAAGAGCACATCAAGCAGGTTCTTTCTGTCTGTACATCTTCTTCTACTTTATGTTTCACTGCCTGTATGGCATCCCTCTGTTGGGTGTCCCATAATTTACCTAACCTTTCCTCTACTGATGGAGAGTTACAAGCTGCTTCTCATTTTCTGACACTAGAAATATCACCACTAATGCTTGTTTTCTGATGATAAGTCCAAGAGGATGCCTGTGTCGCATGGCATGCACATCTTACATGCCGATACACACCAGCAAATGGCCTTTACAGAGACTCACCTGTGTACACTCCATCAACCAACAGTGCCATGTCCTCACACTTGTTGACTCTGAGCATCATCATTCTGCTGATGTGTGACAGGCTCACCCTAATCCTTGGTTTGGGATTACTTAGGAGGGATGAGGAATGTCCCCCACGGGGCCTGCCAATCTCCATTTCCTGTATTGGGATATGTGAACTAGAATGAAGATTTGCCTAGTTTCTGCCACTAAGTTTCTTAGCCAATCCTTTTTTCCTTATGCCACGAAATCTCAACAATCAGACGTGAATGTGGGTGGAATCCCGAGTGAGAACTGATGTAACTGTAAAGGCAAGAAGGGGGCCGAGTCCCCTTCCTGCCTGATGCTGCAGAAAGTACCTGCTTTGTGGCCTGAGGAGGAAACACTCTTCTATTTGTCTCAGCTTCTTCACCTGCCCAACGACAAGAGAGATAAGGAGAAAAGGTCATTAAGTACAAGATAGCAAAGCTGGCTTGTGGTACCAGGAAGGTATTGTACTCAGCTGGCATTAGAGACCGTAAAGAGCTAGCAGGGCCAGTCTTATGGGAAACACACTCGTGCACCTCACTAAGGGCTTGGTTTTGCTAATCAGGCAGTGGGCACCTCCTCCCCTGTCTGTGTTAAGGACCACATGATGAAAAGGCCAGCAGGGCAGAAAATCAGTTCAGTAAGGGGGCCGTGTTCTTACAGCTGAGCACGCTGGAAGAGGAAAATGACACCGCCACTCACTCTGTTACAAGGTAAAAGCTTGAGGGGGAGGTGCACGAATTCCGTGTCCCTCAGTGTCATTCCGGGAAGTGCCACAGATCTGGGCGGGAAGACTGTGGTCTCGGTGAGTTCATGACCCAAGTGTCGAGGTGGGGCCGGTGTGTGTGGAGCAGCTTAGAAACAGGGAGGCTGTGAGGCGCTGGAGGGAGGAGGGGCCAGGATAGGGCGGCCTCTGGCCAGCCTTCATAAGTTCCCAGCCCCACAGCCCGGGAAACCCCTGCTCAGAGGAACCGCCCACGGGAGGCAAAGCTCATGGTCCCCAGCGGGACGGGTGGGTCTCACGGCCTCCACCCCC
>NW_007740813.1:0-470 GCF_000696425.1 Galeopterus variegatus | reverse complement strand
CCACCAGCGCCAGGACGACCGGCTCCCAGGCCCTGGCGAGGAGACGACGTGGGCAGCGGAGAGAGCGCGCCCGTCACGTGGAGGGGTCGTCGCCCCCCGCCGCAGCCTCCGTCATATTCGCGCTACAGACATGCCTGTATGGCATCCCAGACATGCCTCTGGCGCTGATCTCGACCACTTACGTCCAGCCCGCGACGCCCTTTACGCAGGATGCATGAAGGCACATACTCACGCGCATGCGCACACCCACGCCTTACGCATTCCGTACGTACATGTCCACGCACGTAGCCAGCCATGCACTACGTCCTCACGCACTTGCGTACGTACGGGCCGCTAGGAGACGCTGTTGCAGGCACTGGGGCCTGAGGCGCGCAGGTATATTAGGCCAGGGCCAGGGGGTGGAGACCGGTGGCCCTGAGGAGGGACTTCTGGAGGGAAGGAAGCGGGAGAGGAAGGGGCGGGATGGGGGG
>NW_007740812.1:0-28323 GCF_000696425.1 Galeopterus variegatus | reverse complement strand
CGATTTGGTGCTTGGCCCTGTAGATGGTAGATGGTCTTGTTCCTGGTATTTGGGGAGCAAGAGGGATGGAAAATATCCCTTCATTAGGCCTAGTTGGAGGATTTTTGCCAGCTTCCTTAGGAAAGCTATACTTTGACAATGAGTTGAATTGTGAGAAGACATTTTCCTTTTTGGCAACCCAGCATCTGAAACTCCTTTTTTGTATTTGGGGAATTCTCCACTCTATGAGTTTTGGAGGGGTGCAGAAGTGGAAAGAGCAGTGCCCCTTTTCTCAGCCCTCCTGGCAGCTAGGTCTTGGGCACATGACCCTGGTCTCAGGGGACCCAAGTCTGGCACAAGACCCCAGAGACACAAAGACCTTAAGGTAAGGTGAGGCCCACATCATGATTTGGAATCCAGAGGCTCCACTCAGGACAGGTATTAGAGGTGCGTAGGAGAAGGTTTATTGAAAGTGTGGAGAGCAGGTGTGGGAGTGTCGGACAGATGGCCGGGGCTTCGCTCCCCTTTGTATAAAGGGATACTCTTACCTTACAAGCCATGGGAAGCCACTGGAAGGTGTTAGATGGGGAGGTTTGTGAGGGCAGATGTGAGAGTTTATGATCAAATGTGAATTTTAAGAACAACACTGGTTTCTGTTGAGGAATGCAAGTGTGGGGCAGGAAACCCAGGGCAGTTGTTTAAGTGAGCAGTGAGGTCTCTGGCCCTCAGCGTGGTGGCCCCTCCGTCTCCTCAGTCCTTGTCCTCCGGAGTCTGTGTCCAGATGCTTCATTCAGCCTCCCAGTTCCCCTGCTGCTCCAGGGCATGTGCCTACCCAAATGTTGGGACCAAGAGGAGATTTGAGCCTCGGCCAGGTGGTAGAAGAGATGTTATGGATAGAGGTCTACTGTCTTGGTAATGTGGAAACAGGCAAACAGAAACAACATCTGGTAAAATGCTATGCTCTTAGGATGCTAAATCTTCACCTTCAAGGGGCTTTGAGTGTCTTTGAGTCTAGATGCACGTGTGAGGCCTGGCTCTCCCATGCCACAGCCCAGCAAGTGGTTGTTCAGGGTGAACATGTCTGATGGTGGGAACCCCACTTTCTACCCAGACCAGCAATTTCATCTTAGGCAATTTGCGTGGATTTTCTCTTTTCTGCCCTTCTGTGCTTGTCCTCACTGTACAGCATTAACCCTGAGCTGAACATACATGCGGATCTGGGGGCTAAGTCCTTCTGGTGATGGGAGCTGACCCACAGAGTAATCTCACTCTGGGTCCTGGGCCCTGGGACAGCAGGAAGCAAACCTCAGTGTTGGCTGCCACTTAGCCACTGCTCCTGCAGTCAGGTCCAGGAGTATGGCAGGTTGGCAGGCATGTTCTCACCTTCCAAGTGGCCCCTCCCATGCTGCTCAGCCCCTCTTCTTCCAGGAGAAAGGACCTGCCAGAGTGAATCTGAAATAGAGGTGGGGGGTAGCTGGAAATGACCTTGGGCTGGAGACCCCCGTAGGAAGCCATCAGCCCGTCAAATCACCTTCCTCTTGGGCTCAGGCTTTGATCTCTCCCCAAATCCAGGTCAAAGCAAGGCCTCGGGCATCTTTTCTGGAAAGCCGTAGCTGATACACCTTTGGCTGTGTCCCCCAGGCCTCTGGACAGCACCGGGTCCTCCTGGGTTCCCACGCTCCTGCGGCATGAGGGACGGGAGCTGCCCGCTGGCACCGGGACCGAGCAATTAAGAAACTGCATTTTTCTCCTCTTCGCTTCCCTAATTGTTATTTTTGTCCCTGCTTTCAAACCATCCTTGGTTTTCATCTCATCTTGCCCCAGCCCAGTGCGCCCGGCAGAAAAAGCCAGCCTGCTCAGTGGGAGGCCACTTTCCCAGCGTGTCCAGCGATAATTCCAACACGACTGCTTTGTACATATAATTATAAAACCAGGGGCCACCAAAGTGCACCTATAGAGCAGATTCTTGACTGTTCTTGGTTCTGTTTTAATTATTAAGCCTTAAAGCAAAAACTAGGTTTCAAAGAAAACTTTCTGTACAGTCCTCAATAGAGTTAAAGGAGGAACATTTTAAGCTGATAAGCTGACACTTGTAGAAGCAAATATATTAAATAAATCATGATTCGTTTTGGGGGCAAAGTCTGACTTCCATCAACTCTGGAAAAAAATGGATCTTAATGAGTGACAGTTGGGTGTTTTCTGTCACTTCCTGAGGTAATGGCCGCAAGCTGACATTGCTCAGTGGGTGTCTCATACTTCTGAACAAAAGTTTTTTGGAGTGAGATAGACAAGGTAGAAATCCCAAGGTGACTAGGAGGAATGTCTAATGAGTGGAAAGACATATTTACTGGCAGTCTGTATGTAAGCTGTGACAGTTGACAGGACTTGATTGTAACAAATATAGTTGATGAAGAAAAGGCTGACAGACCGAGAGAGGGGGCCGTGGTGGGGGAGAGGGAGTCAAAAGCCCTGCCTTGGCTGAAGCTTGTTAACGGTAAGTTGGATACAAAGCTCAGCATCATGAAAGGGAGCCAGGCTCTTGCACTGATGTCTAAACACAGGAATGTGTCAAGCTTGCAGGAGGTGGTAATAGGTTCAGATTTGTTGACCTTTTTGCCCACAGCTTCAGAAGGTGGTGTTTCTGGTAGCATCTGTGACCAGAAGATGACCCCCGCTCTAGGGACATATGTAAGCTCTGGGACTTTGGGGCCCAAGTCTGGGGCATAGGCAAGGCCTGGGTCCTTACTTTATGGATGCCTCACCTGCGTGGCCACCATGACCAAGAGCCACCGGGCTCTGGCTGGTCAGCCCCAGTGGACACCTGTAAGGCACACCTGGAGGGGGCAGGGAGACTGAGCAATAAAACATGTCTGTTACCCTTCATTCTTGGGTGCCCCTGACCCACTTCGTTCTACTACTCCCAGCCCCTTCTACTGAATTTCTCCTCTGCACCCCACCCCCCACCCTCTCCCCGGCACAAAGGGAGTGATTGGCCTGGAAAAGGCAGAGCTGACTGGCATATTAAATGATGACACTTTGTAACTGACTGGTCAGGGCTTCAACAATCGGCTTGCCAATGAGCTCTGCACTTCTTCCCCCAGGCAAATGTCACACTGAAACTAAACAGGATCTTTTTTCATCCTACATGCTGTTTTCTATGCCACATATTATTTTATAGTTGAAAATAGGCTAACTCTTTAAAATGCACAGAGTCTGCTGTACTTTTATCGTGGGCTTGTTCTGGAGGAGAGGCTGGCTGGGGTGGAGGGGGGGGGTTAGCGGAAGGAATGCGTTGAGTGGTGACGAGGGTTTGGACAACACCTTGACCTTGACTTTTTTTGAATGAATGAATGAATGAATGACGGTAAAAATTAGACACTTTTAAAGACTGAAAGAGAGATGGCTGGAAATGATTAGAGCGAAAGACGTTAATAGGCTATCAACCTCATACATCAAACAGGAAGTTTAATTTTTACTCTGTGTCCCCTGATCATCACCTTGATTTGTCAAAGTCACCATCTTTCTTATTTTAATGGATCACGGCAAGTATTCCTTAACTCTGTTGATTTTACATTTATTTGCTCTGTGATCTGGAAAGTGGGATCCATTCCTGTTAATTCCCCAGACCCCAAGTATCTGTTTCCTGACTTTGATATTGCCCCAATTAAATGGAAAACCCTTTCCAATAGTCTTATCTAACATGACCTGCTTTCTCCAGGTTGGCTTATGTTAACATGATTTGCTGACTTGGAAGGAGAGCTTGGGTAAGACTAAGCTAAATGGGGTCCCTCCCAGGCCATGAGATGTGGCCTGTCCCTTACACAGTTCAGCCTGTTGGGACGGTAGAGGGATGGGGTATTATGACTCATCTAGAAGTCAGGGCTTCTTATCAATGTGACAGAAAATTTTAGAATAAGATTTGGGGCATGGAGCTTGGGGATTGAGTAGAAAGGACCTTGTAGCTCAAGAAAGAAGATGCATTTGGTTTGAGATGAGACAGTTATGGTTTGGGAAAGGAGGAGACACATTTGTCCTTCTCCTTTACCCTAGAGGCACAGGTCTATTATTATATATTTTTACTTTTTCTTAACTTGAGCAAGTTACTTTTTCTTTCTGAGCTTCAGCATTCTCACCTGTAGAATAAAGTCATTAATCTAGATGACCTTGGATGTCCCTTCATGCTCAAAATCTTTGGGATTTCATGATCCACCTTAGAAGGAAGGTGAACCATGAGAAGAGAGAACAGAAAATGAGCTTTCCATGAAACACTCAGAGGTCATAACTGTATGTCCAGAATGTTCTTCTCTGACAGAAGGACATTTCACGTCAATCAATTACTAACATCCTGATTGCCAGCTAATTAGCCTGGGACTCCAAAGCCATGAGACCAGACTCAAAAGAATTTAAGGATGAGCACCCAGCAATATCCTCCCACAGCCAAGACTCCCTGGTGTTGGCTCCCTCAGCTAGTGTCCACACCTGACATGCTGCCGCTGCTGCTGGCTGGTGCCGGGCAGGCCTGGGAGGCTCCCGGTGGGAAGGACCTGAAGGGGAGTCTCGTCCTGGAGCTGTAGGCAGAGGGCTCCAGGACTGGGCATGGCCCTGCTTTTCCACTGGAGAGAATACCCCAGTGCTGCCCCAGGTAAGAGGGAGGTGGAAGTTATCAAAGAGGATCTGTGCGACTGGGTTCAGTCCTCCCTGTTTTAACAACAGAAAAGGGAGGACTTTTCTCAAGACTTCTCTGGGTTCCTGATTCTTCTCTTCCCTCCTCAAATAATCTTCACATGCAGATCCCCAGCCCACCCTTCCACATCCAGCATCCATCAGTTCCCGTGCCGGGGCAGGCTTAGCTTCTGGCCTTCCCTGTGCTGATGACTAGCTGTGCAGAGACGTCACAGAGCCTTCCCTAGATCTCAGCTTTCTCACGGATTAAATGAGGGAAATGGACAAAATTGATCATTTCTTACTTTTAGCCGTAACTCTTAAAAACCAACTTTCTGCCCCCGGATAAAACTCTCCTTGGAATCCCAAAGTTGTAGTGCTGTGATTGACGTGGGGATGGGACCTGGTGTTCCACCTTCCTGACCTTCCATGCCCCCATCAGCTACTCTGAGATGTCCCTCCGGAGCCCCCCAGCTAGCACTGGGGACATCACAGGTCTGGATGGCAGCCAAGGCTCCCCACCCCTCCAGCCACACCTGAATTCCCCTCCCCATCTGCCTGAGCTCATTCTGCAGAAAGGAGAGGTCACAGAACCAGCAGGCAGGAAGCATTTTTCCAGGGGGCTAAGGAGTCTGCAGTGGCCTGGAGCATGGTGGGATTTTTCCTGTCCTTGAAGCTTCAGATTATCGGCTGAGGAAGGAAGGAACCAGATTTCTGCATTAATCCCAGATAAGCACATTCTAGCCATTCTGGCTGTACGATGATGTCTCCCTTCCTGATATGTGGAGAAAGGACAGCCTCTTAACATTAATCAACCCTTCGCTGTCCAGGCCTTTGTCTTCTCCAGGGAGAGGGGTAGGTGGGAGGAGCAAGCCTCAGGGGCCTGTACCCAAGGCTTTAGTCTTCTGAAACCCCTCCATGCCTGGGATCAGGGCCCCTTGTTTTGGAAGGCAGAGGTGTTGTGGCCACCATAGTTCATCTGGGAGTAACATTTAGAACATATTGGAAATTAGAGGAATTCTAGGAAAAGATGTTATCTCCATGTGAACAATCTGAAGCCTCTTTAGGAACGCTGGTGGCTGTGGGTAAGGGAGCAAGTCAGCTCTGAAACGTGGGGCTTCACTTGGCTCCTTCTACTGAATGAGTGATTCCAGCACGTGACTTTAATCATATCACAGAGAGCTACATTGTACTGCATACCTACTATGAACCATGCCCTATGCAATGCAGCTCTATTTATCCCTGTTTATGGATGAGGAAACTGAGGACTCAGAAGGCTAAGAAAATTGTTCACGATCACACAAATAGTAAGAGATGGAGCCACAACTCGAACCTGGGCTTTTGCAGCTCTCTGCTAATCTCACCTACTATCCTTTCTCAACTACCACATCTTTGACACAACCACAGGCCAAGGAGATGGACCATAATGGATTCTTGTCCTACCAGGACACTTGCTAGCTGTGCCACCCTGGAGACAATAACTCCTGCCACATAAGTTTGTTCCAAGTCCTTGTGAGACACTGAGCAGCCATGGGCAGTGCACTCTAGCCCTCCTAAAATAACAGGGCTGGATATTTGGGGTGCTGACTCTGCATCAGGCATGTCTCAAGTGTTCCATGTACGTCATTTCCTCTGAAGCTCAAGTGGTTCCATGAGTTACTCATTTTATCTCCTTTTTCCTGATGAGAAAAATGAGGCACAGAAGGGTTAAGAAACTTGCCTGAGATCACACAGCCAGCAGCAGAAGTAGACATGAAGCCAGGCAGTCTTACTGCAGAGCCTGCCCCCAACCACTATGCTCTATCACTTTCTCCTTTTACATTATGTAATTAGAGCAACATATATTTATGGAATGTTTATTGTGTGTCTAGCACTGTGCTGGGCACTGGGACTACAACAGTGAGCAAAAAAATTAGACATGGTTTCTGCTCTCAGAACTTACATTCCGGTGGGGGAGACTGACAGCAACCAAATGTGTGTAAATATATAAGAAATGCAGAATCACAACAGTAGAAAGAACTATGGTGGCAGGGAGCATGATGCTCTAAGAGCCTGGAATAGGGGACTTGACCTACTCGGGCAGGGCATGGAGGACTGCCTGGAGGAAGTGACAATTCAGCTGCAACCAAAGGGTGAGTAGGAATGAAGTAAGTAGAGGGCAGTGTCAGTGGTGGGGACAGGGCATGCAGGAGCAGTCTATGCAGAGAGGACAACGTGTGCAAGGGCTTTTGGCATGAGGAAGTGTGGGAAGGTGAGTCAAGTGTGCTGAGAAGCAGATCCGGACTGGCCACACGGTTTGCAGGGCCCAGCGCAGAATGAAAATGTGGGCTCTTCGTTAAAAATAATTATTAAGAATATCAAGACAGTGACAGCAGGGACCTTCCATTTGTGTGTGTGGGGTAGGGTGGAGGGGACATGTGGCTGCACAGGTCACATGGCCACGAAGCCACCTCTGGTGAGCAGGAAGGCTGGAGAGGGAGTCAGGGCAGATCATAGAGCCCTCAAGGCCACGTTTAAGATGCTCGGTCTTTATCCCGAGAGCAATGAGAGCCGCTGAGCGCTGAAGACTGTCGGTGGCAGGTGGACCCAGCTGAGATCTGTCTCTAGAGAGTCCCTCTGGCTGCTGGGGAGAGAAGCGTTTGCAGGGCAGCCAGGTGGGTGAACTCCTAGCAAGGCCAAGCAACCTGGGGGTGTTTTCCGCCTGCCTCCCTAGGCCTGGCCTGATTTTCTTCTCCATGGGGAAGAAGAGTGACACCCACTCCCTTGATGACTAAAACACGTGGGCAGAGAGATCTGGGCCGTAGAGGCTTTTCATGGCTGATCTGCATGGTCTGGACACAAAAGCCCCACGATAATTTTCTACTGACCTCACTAAGGCTGGTAGGTGAGTGTGATTCCCTCCAATGTCCAAAGCCAAGGGGGTGGTGGCAGCTTGCGCGTGGGAGTTTTTGAACTTTTTAAAAGGGGACCTCAGTGCTGAGGACAGTGAGAACTGAACCCCCGAGCCTTTTGCCTGCGTGCTCAATTTCACTGCGAGATGCCTGCCTCTGTGCATATATCTATATACATGATAAAGTCAAACTAGCCAGCAACGTCTCTCTCTGAGCCACAGAGAACTTTTCTGAACACCAAAATCAATGGCTTTCCCCCCGACCTGGTGTGTTGTATGCAGACAGATATTTTACTGTAACAATTATAATAGCCCAGTTGGAAATTACTGTCTGGCTAGGCAGCCGAGTCCACGCCTGGATCCAGCTTCAAACGCAGGTATCAGGGGCAAATTAGCACTGACATCAAGTTTTGGATTTTATAAAAAGTGCCAGGTTGAGAGAAGAGTAGCGTAATTGTTCCTGCAGCCGGGGGTGAAGGTTAATACTGGGGGCCTTGGCTGCCCGCGTCCGGGGCTCCCTTATACCACACAGCGCACTCTCTAAAGACCGCTAAGCACACTGAAGCTCATTATATTTTCTGTCTTCATAGGACTCGCCTGGAACACCCATCCTGTCTTTGACTGGTGTGGAGAAGGATTGGCCACAGGTCCCCGAGTGTTGGAGACCTGTCCTTCCCATCTCCATGCCCCCCGCCCTCAGAGGGAGGCCCCACCTCTGCTCAGGGGTCTCTGGGACTAGATGGCTGAAGACCCCTGATGTCTTTGGGGTCTCTCTGTTTAGGTTAATTACACAGATGATAAAGCATTGATGCCTCCTCTCAGGGATGGTTGGCAAACTTGACTAGACTCAAAATGAACCTCTTTGATTCCATCTGCAAAATTAGATGAGATTTGATAAAGTAAAGATGTACCCTTTGAAGTATTCCCTATCAACATAAGTGCTAAGAACACTTGAGTGAAGGAATGTGAGCAGTTTTGAAAGCACCAGCACAGGAACTTCAATGAGGATTGCAGCTAAGGGCATGCCCAGAAGGCACGGGCCTAACTGCATCTATCCTGCAGGCAATAAGCAATTGCTAAAGATTGCAGACTTCTCAAAGTTCAGGGTTCAACACGGAAAAACTTTGTTGCACTCATGATAGGCTGGGCTCTGTGGTTTGCATTCTGTTTTCAGAGGCTCTTAGAATCCAGGCAGTTTTTCTGTTTCTGTGCTACGGTCTCCACGCTGCAGGAACAAGGCTGTTTCTTTCTCTTTAGCTTCCACTTGGAGGAAAGAATTAAACCCTCAGCTGCTTTCCCAGGGTATGGTCCCTCCAGAGCTACAGGGCAGGGCATCAGCAGGTGAAAAGTGTCTGTTTATCCAAATGAAAGGCAAAAGATCTGTGTCTAAGCCCCACTCTGCCACCACCTAGCTGTGTGTCCTTGATGGAGTTCTTTAGTGTGTCTGAATCTCAGCTTCTTCATTTCTCCAATGTTCCACTACAGCTACCAGTTACTGAGTCCCTTTGATGTGCCGATAGTATCTACCTATAACTGAACTACACTTGAACCCTATTACTGGGCCCCTTCTCCACACTAAAGCCCATGCTAGGTGCTGGGGAGAAAATGCTAAGTTAATCACTGTGTGGTCCCTCCTGGTCTAGCAGGGCACAAAGAGACCTTTAACAGAAAGTGCCACGTGTGGCGATAGGTGCACATATAACATGCTTCGGGAGCTCAGAGGAGAGAGCAATTAATTCTGTAGGGGGGAGCCGAGGAAAGACCCAGAGGTGAGAGGAGATGATCTCATCTGATGAACCAACAAACAAGAAAGCATTCTGCAATTTGTGCAGAGTTATAAAAGCTAAGCTCTTGTTATGATACCAGCTAATGTGAAACAGTTTGCAATTTGGATTTTTTTCTCTTAGCTTGGAATGGTTTGATGGTAACTTGGGAAGCTGTTTAGTTTCAAAAGAATAAAGGGATGCTGTGAGGGTTTGAATCCAATAATCAATGCTAAAGGGAAATATTTTATTAAAAAAAAAAAATTAAAGCCTGTGAGCAAGGCCAGGGGGGAGACGTCAGATTGAAATGCTGCTGTTTGGGTAGATTAGCTACCTAAGGTGGAGCCCATGTGCTGTATCCCTGAGGTCCTCACCTGTCTTGAGAAAGCTGGAGGTTCAGATGTTGGCTTCTGCTGTGGGGAAATGTGTACTGTTTTTCTGGCACTATGTTGAATAAGAGTAGCGAGTGTGGATGTCCTTGTCTTGTTCCTGACCCTGGGGGGAAAGCATTCAGTCTTTTGCCCTTAGGTGTGATGCTCCCTTTGGGTGTTCTGTAGATGCTCTTTATCAAGCTGAGGAAGTTTCCCCCTATTCCTAGTTTGCTGAGAAATTTTTATTATAAATAGGTGTTGGATTTTGTCAAATGCTTTTTCTACATCAATTGATATGCTCATATGATTTTTCTTCTTTAGCCTGTTGGTATGGTGGATTATTACACTGATTGCTTTTTGAGTGTTGAACCAGCCTTGCATACCTGGAATAAATCCCACCTGGTCATGGTATGTAATTCTTTTTATATAAGGCTGGATTTGATTTGCTAATACTTTGTTGAGGATTTTTGTGTCTAAGTTCATGAGAGATATTGGTTTGTGATTTTCTTTATTTGTACTGTCTTTATCTGATTTTGGTATCAGGGTAATACTAGCCTCATAAGATGAGTTCAGAAATGTTCCATCTTCTATTTTCTGGAAGAAATTGTGTAAAATTGGTGTTAATACACTCTTTTTTAAGGCAAGCCTGAATATCTTCAGTTAATCTTCTACACCGAACCCAGAAGTAGCTTTTGGTTAGTGGGGCAGGAAAGATGGCTTGTGTCACACTCTGAAGCCAGAGGAAACCACAGACCAGATTCTGGCCCACCTAGAACTTGTTTTAACCTAACCCCACCCTAACATAATTTAAAAAATTTTTTGCATGTCCCTTTACAGGTTGTCCCTATTTTTAATTTTTGTTCTTTATTGTGCATCATTTCCCATCCATGCGTTTGTTCATTCAGAGTATCTGGAGCACCAGGCACTTTGCTAGACATGAGGGGTGCAGAGTGACATGTGCTGTTTAACCAGCCCTTCTTCCCTCCTGTCCTCCTTTCCTTTTCTTTTCCCTCATCTCAGGTACAGAATTGACTTTAGCAAACCCCTCAGTGCAGCCCTCCCTTCATTGCCGGTCTTCTCCCTCTTCCTCCATTAGCATGGTACTCCTGCTAACGTGTTTGATGTTGCATTAGTTTCCTATTGATGCTCTAACAACACACAACAAATTAAACAACACAGCTTTGTTATCTCACAGTTCTGGGGTCACGTGTCTGAAAGGGGTCTCACTGGGCTAGATCTTTCGTTAGAAGAGCTGTGTTCCTTCTGGAGACTCTAGAGGAAAACCTGTTTTCTTGCCTTTTCCACCTTCTTCTAGAATGGGAGCTGCCCACATTCTCTGGCTCCTGGCCCCTTCCATCTTCAAAGCCAGCAATGGCTGGGCTAGTCTTTCTCACCTGCATTGCTCTGACGTTCTCTCTCATGCCTCCTTTTTCCACTTATAAGGACCTGGTGATTATTACATTGGGCCCGCCTGAGTGATCCTGGACAGTCCTCCATCTCAAGGTCAGCTGATTAGTAACCTTAATTCCTTCTTGCCATCTAACATGACATATTCACAGGTTCTAGGGATTTGGTAATGGACATCTTTGGGGGGAGTTTATTCATATATATATATACATATATATATATATGTATTGGATACATGGTCATCACTGCAAAATATGCAATTTTGTTTTGAGTGTGCACGTATTCCTCACTTACACGAACGTTGTATGTATGCACAGTATATTACCCCAGCTCCTACATTGTATTCCATAACAGACATCCCCCGTGATCTTATTCATTTCCAGGTCGTGAACATCAAAATTGCTTCCAACTCCCCTCTATTCCAGACAATGCTGTGATGAGTACTCCATGCCCATTTCCTTATGGATCTGGTTGGATTTTCTTATTTAATTTTCACCAGGTAATGTTGTGGCGCTGCCCACAGTGGCTGTCCTTGTCACACTCCCACCAGCAGTGCGTGGGAGTTCCTGTTTCTCCCTGTATTTTTTGCTTTGGTGTGCCAGCCCCCACCATTTCCTAGTTGAAAAGCAGTCAGAAAGTGGTGGGAAAGCAATATTAACTGAGCACCTACTATGTGACCTACTAGATGCTGCTGTGTTGAATCCTTTATGTACTTTATTCTCTTCATTCTAAAACAATCCTGTGTGGTTAATATTATCAAATCCATTTTAGCGATAGAATAAAGGCAAGAGGGGTTATCTCCTTTGCCCAAGTTCTCGTATTTAGTAAGTGATAGAGCTAGAATTGAAACCAAACTGGGCTGAGTGTCTACTCTCAGTACTCCCATTATGCCCTGGGCACATCTGGCTCTTTATATGCACAATAACTCAAAGTTAAATTCTTTGTATAGCAGAGTGGTTGAGAGCATGGGCTTTGGAGGAAGACCTCAGCTCAAACCCTGGCTGCATCACTTATCAGCTACCTGATTTTTGGAGCCTAACTACTTTAACTCTTGGTTTTCTCATATGGAGGTGGGAACAAGGTCCTTCAATTACATCTGCAAACCACTTAATAGTGTGTGGTGCATGGAAGGGCTACATAAATGGTAGGTATTGCTACAGTATTATATCTATGTCTTCTCATCTGTCCCAGACTCAAAGCTCCTTAAGGGTAAAGACTGCTTCATTCATCTTTGTACTGACTTTGAAGCAACAAGTTCAGCACCTGGCTCATCAATAACTGTTGGCTGAACTACTGAGCTCTGAAGCACATTCTAACCAGGGTTGAAGACTTCCACAGCCCTTGGGGTGAGGGGTCTTAGCTCTCCACGATGCCTATCAGGGTAGGGGGAGAAGGGAGTTTTTGACTGCTGTTCCCTTACTGACCTTTGCTAGTCCTTCATAATGTCTGTTCCTCCTGGTCCCTGCCTCTCTCTCCTGTCCAACCCGTCTCTTAAATCCCACTTTAGCTCCCTCTAGGGGAATCAAGGTGCTATCCCCTCTAGTAGTGGAGGTCTCCCCCTTTGGGGGCAGGCTGTCACATTGCCATCAGCATTGCTTTTCCTCCTCTGCCGGAAGGAGGCTCTGCATAGCTCAGGGACTTGCTGTCAATTAGGCCACTCTGCACCTGTGCAATCTCCTTGAGCGCTTAATAAAAATTGGGTGATTAGAAAACCTCAGGCAGCACTTTTTAAAATAGTCATTAAACAATCATTACAGATGGAAACAGCTACACCCGGCCACTGCAAGGGAGTGTGTGGCTCCTTACAACATAATCCTTTTTCAAGTCAGAATGAATGTGTAATCAAAGCACAAAAGGGAACAGTTTCAAAGTTCTGAGCCTTCTCAGGCAAAGCTATAATACATCAACCAGACTAAACTGCTGTCCAAAATGTTCAATAAGAATCGACACACGGTGTAGTGTTCTAGTAATTCATCACTTAAGTCAGTTCTTTTTTTTCTTTTCTCCCCCCCACCTCCTTTTAGGGATGTCTTCGCAGCATTTCAAGTTTGAGAAGCTGTGATTGAGACAGGTTATAATTTGATATTTGAAATAAGTCCTCAGGAAGCTTTCTTAAGGCTGCTGGGATTCAAAATGTAGATCTAAACTTTAAAAGCTGTGTGACCTTGGGGAAGTTGCTTACTCATTCTGAGCCTCTGTGTCTTCATTGTTAAAATGTAGATGACAATAAAGCCTGCTGTATAATAAGCATTTATTAAATGTCAGTGGAATTACTAACTCCTATTTTTTTATATGAGGGCTCCTGGAGTGGAAAGGGGGTCATTCAACTGTGACGGTTTCTCTGCTCAAAGACACCAACTCTCCTCCATACTCTATCAGTTATCAAACTTCAGGGAACATAAAAATCAAAGGAGCTTGTTTAAAATGCGGTTTTCTGGAGCCCACTGGGAGAGATTCTAATTCTGATAGGAGCAGGGCCCCAGAATCCCACAGTTGTAATAAGCACCCGGGTGATTCTAATGCAGATGGTTCAACGGCTGCAGAGAGGGGTACGGCTACCGTCACTCATGTCTTACCGTGAATAAATGCTTTCTTATCAATGCCTCTGACCAGCCATTCTTGAGAGAAGAGTATTTTTGATAGCTTAGGAGGACAGAGGAGCAATTTTGGTCCTTAGATAAACCTGGAGAGAATGAGCCCTAGATGCTGCACTGTGGACAGTCAGGTATGAGCCAAGGAGGGATAATGGTAGAGGCGGAAGTGGCTAAAGACCTTTGAAGTGTGGCTAACTTGTAGCTATGCCCAGGATTTTGTTTGTGACAAAGGTCACCCTTTATGTAACTAAAGATCTTTCTGAGTCCTTTTGGTTGGTGATGGCTGTTTTATATCAATTAGGGCACTCCCTAATCTTGTTTTATGATTTTTTTGTTATGTGATTTCTTAAGCAAAAATGCCATTGTGGTTTACCTATTGTCTGTGTTCCTGTGGACATCACTTTGTTAGTATTGGGGCTGGAATTCCCAGTCTCTCTCTGGCTTTGGATGCCAAGTAATTTAGAAGTACAATGTGAGGCCATTCATGGACAAGCTGTGGCTTTGTTAATATCCTGGCAAGATGCTCTGCAGAAGGGAAGGGGCAGCAGTGACGTGAACAGGGCAAGTCTAAGCCCTTTGGGTTTAGGAAGACATCCGTCTCAAACATCCGTCGTGCAAATACATGTATTTTCCCACATGTGACAAATACTCCATTTTACTGGGAAAATGACACAGTACAATGTGTGCATCATAAAACTATAAGTTCATGTCTTGGATGAGTTTAGTTGGTACCAAGGTATTGACTAGACAAGATCTGATTCTTTGAGAAAAATCTTGTTCGAGAGCTCAGGGTACTGAGATGATTAGGTTAGTGATCAGACAAGTACTGTTTACTTCATGTCCCTTTATGTTTACAGCTGGAGAACTGATTCCATTTCCTTAAATTATTCATTTCTGATTGCTAAAGACATATATGTTAATTGTGGAAAACATGGAAAAATTTGGGTCTAGTCTTCAAATATCTGTTCTTAGCAACCCACATACACACTCACATACATAGATTGTAAAAAATTGAAATAATATCACAAAAACTATTTTGCAGCCTGACTTCTTTTTATTTACGAGCATAATATGGAAAGAGTTCCCTACTTTAATGGAAATTTTTAACTCTCTATTTTCAATGGCTCCATTGTGCTGTATCATTAAAAAAAAAAGTGAATCCCTTTTATTAGGCATTTAGGTTATTTTAATTTTTTTCTACTATACAGTATTGCTGTGATGAAAATTCATATATGTGGATCTTTGTACACATTTCTGACTATTTTCTTGGGGTAAAATTCTTAGAACTGCTGAGTTAGGGGGTGTGCGTGTTTTTAAGGTCTTTGATATAGAGTCATCAAATTTCCATTCAGAAAGATCATTTCAATTTTCATTTCTACCAGCAGGTTAGGCGTGTGCCCACTTCCTCTCCCCTGTCACCACTAAGTATTACTACTGATTTCTTTTTAAATATGTTGAACTGCTTTAGATGACTCATGTAACTATCCCGTTTTCCACCCAATCTCCAGATGGTTGTCAGCTGTAGTTTGGATGAAATTATGCATCACGCCAGTTTTTGGAGGAGCGGACATGGCAGTGTATGTGGGAACCGCTAATTTTCTTGACCTTGAGGAATAAGCATTTCGAGTAAGAATCATCCTGTCCCCTTCCCCAGTGAAGAATTAGAACAAATTCATCATCTCCTAGTTCACCCAGGACACTAATCAGATTAAGCCATCCCTACGTGGGTGGGAAGCCTTTTATTTGCAGAGGGATGAACATTCATGTAGAAAGTACCAAAAATAGCCTTTGCTTCTCTAGACACAGGAACAGACATGCTCAGGTAGGGACTCAAATGGGTCTGACAAGAGTTGTATGGTTTGCTCATCTGGTATTTGGGATTTGCTTGGAAAAGGATATTTGTGGCACCATATGGTCTCCCCAGACTGCCCACGTTGAAGACTGCCCCCACTGAATTTATGACTCTTAGGTCCCATGGTGACCCCAGTGCCAATGGGCTGTGGAAAGGACAAGCTTTCCCTGAGTCGGCATGAACCACCTTCCCGGGCAGCCTTGTCATCCTTTTCTGACTGAAGCCAGGGATGGCGGGCAGAGGCAGAACCCCTCTTCCCCTCTGAGTCAGATGCATGAAAGCTGTGTGCTCTGCTGCTTGGATTTCTTCCTGATGCCCTGGTTGTTCCATGTGTAACCTGAAAGTTGGAATCAGCACCTGTTGGTCAGGAGGGGAGAGAGAAGTGACATAGAGAGGGGGCGGGAGATGGGGTCCGCCTCAGGTCCCCAAGCAGTTAGCGCAGACCGCTGTTGGGGGCCAGGAGGCTTGAGTTGTAGTTCTGCCACTGTGGGGCTGATGGGACCTCAGGCAAGTCATGGGATGCTTGGGGCTCATTGTCCTCATTGGCCAGAGGAGGACATGGCTGGCCAAAGTAAGGGTCCTTATAACTTTGACCTAAGCATGAAGAAAAGGGTCGAGGGAAGATGCGGGCAGGATAAAATGAGACCTCAGAGCAGTCGCTCCCAAACTTTCACATGTCCTGATACACATAGTCATACTTTTGGGGTAAACAGGGGGGGCTTCTCTGAGCTGGAGGCACCGTCCCAGGTTCTGGCTGCCTTGAAGGCTGGGGACATTGTATCTCAGGTGCACCAAGGGGGCGATCTGTTTCGGAGCCCTGAAAAATCATGGCACACCTGTCCAGGTACATTCCAAACAAGCAGGAACTCTGCTAAACCATGAAATAAGTGTCAAGTGACCCTGCAGCATTCTGACTTCTCCCAGAGTGACTTTGATGACTTTTTGGGAAATATCAAATTCTCTCCTCAAACTTGGTCTGAGCGTCCCGCTTCGTGCTGCCTCTTCCAGCGGTTCTTATCCTTTTTATTGGTGGGGGTGGGGGTGCCCAGGAATTAAGGTCCTTAGGGAAACGCTGGAAACAGGGCTGCAGAGGAGGAGGGAAGCCCAGAGTCCAAGAAGCCTAACAACTGTGTCAGGGTTTCCAGCCAGAGGGTGACCCGCCTCATCTCTGCACCTCCAGTCCCGGGGTTCTTGCAGCCGCAGGCTGGAGTGAAGGGGTCCTGCCTGTCTCATAGGCATTTCTGACTTTTTAATAATGACTCTTTTAATGTGCCTTATTTATTTTTTCCATCCACCCTAAGAAATGGTGAGGTAATTGGGCTAAGATCATTGCTGAACACCTGCAAGATGCAGGCCCTGTGCTGTGAGCACGGTCAAGCGAATGCAGGACCCATGACCACACTGATCAGCTGGCTGTCCCCTCCCCCAACTCCAAAACACCTGCAGAGGCCTGTCACTTGGGACAGGAGGACCTATTAGGGCTCTTGTAATTGAGATGAGGTGAGGGAGTTTACAATGGCTCCGGAGTGGGAGAGAGGGAGATGGTTTAGATGACAGGAAACTGTCTCCTTGGCTTCATGGAGCAGATTGAGAAAGGTGGCCTGGGTAAAGTGGGGTTAGCCAATCCTGATAGTAATAAGGGTAGGAGAGCCTGTCATCATAATCATGGCTAATGGATTCCAGATGGAGGAGTATAATTGTCCTCATTAGCGTGGTTACGTGCACGTGCACCCGCATGCACACACACGCGCACACACACACGGAGACCCATTCCGCACACATACCTGACTTTGATAAGTGCTGTCAGATAAGAATAGCCCACACTGCAAAGCTAGATGGAGAGCATTGCCAATTATGTCTTTCCTGTTTCCCCTTCCACAACATCCATGCATACGTAATGGTTTCATTAACCTTGGGACTTCTGCAGATGAGTTGAAAACCCAGGCTTACATGACCAATTAATTGGCAGTATGTTTTGCAGAGTATGGAAGTACCCTTCTCTCCCCCTAAATACTGCCTGACTTTTCGGCTGTATTTCATAAGTGTTAATGTAATGTTGCTGAAAGGAAATATGGCCCATAAGCAGGAAACTTCCCCCCTCCCCGCCCCGGGATGCAGCTGTTCCTTTGGTTTGGGTTGTTAATTCAAACCACTCCCAGGTGCCTATTTCATATTATCTCTTGTTTAGAACAAAATAAAATGAAACTGTCAAAACCTTTCTGCCTCGCTCAACCCTGGGCTCAGTAGTCCTATAAAGGGACTTGTGCAAAGAAGCGACAGCCCAGACTTGCCTTTCCTCAGTGCAAGTGCAGCCGTGGTTGTTCTCTGGGCCTTCCAGGTGAGAGACCTGGAGCAGTAGGCTTTCCCATGGAAAGGTCTTTGTGGTAGCCCAGCTCCAGGCCTGCGTTCCTACATCCAGGCCTTTGCTGCAGCCCTCCCTTGCTGGGAGCATGGTTTCTACCCCATTGGGAACTCACCTTGCAAAGTCTCCTCTCTGAATACAGTTTCAGAGCTCTCTGGTTTTCCAACTTGGGCTTATAGTAAGTGCTCAATAAATGCTAGCCATTATTAATATTTTTCCTTCATAAAGTAAGTCAGTTGTTTGGTGCACATAAAACATTTAATGAGTAAGAACTTTTCAAGTAGATTTGCCCGTGATTTGTATATATCCAAGTGTGCTATTTATAGTTATGCACTTGCTTTCTTATATAGTGGATGCCTCCCTAAGGTGAACATTTATATTCTTTGCCATCTGTCCTTGTCCACTCCGCCCTTGTGCCAGAAGCAGCCTCTGCGAGAGGCTCAGAACCAGAAGAGGGGAGGAGAGGCTGAGGTTGGGGAATCTTTTCTTGGAGTCCCGGGTCTTTCTGGGGAGAAGGGTGTGTGGCTTTTAGGTTCTAAGCTGTTAGGATGTTCAATGACCATTTCCTTTTCTATCCGAAGTGGTATCTCATTTTCAGCAGCACAGGGAGAATGGCTTCTTTGGGTGACTTTGTTTTCACAGCTGGATTTCTGGGGCTCAGTTAAGTGGTATCAGGGTCTGCAGGTGGCTGTCACTCCAACTTGGAGAGAAAAGGTTTCTTAGTGATTGAACCAGAGCCTTGACCCCAGCACCAGATCCACTTGAGCCTTCTGATAAGGGGAGGTCTGCACTTCTTCCCAGCATGGCCCTGGTAATCCTCGGGCAGCTGTTGTATGACAGGAGGGAGGTGGGCTCAGTCCCTTACTTGCTGGCTTTCTGAAAAAGCCACCCCCCAAAAAATATTGTTTCTGCTCTCCACATGGTGCCCTGGTTCTTTCTCTCTGAAGTCCCCTGGCTTCCTTTCTGTGAGAGCCTGCAAGCAAGGGGAGGGTGAGGCCAAAGTGGCCACACCAGGCTTCAGTAAATGGGGGAAGTTTCTGGAAAACAGGATTTCAATAAATGGCAGTTGAAATGCTAAGTGGGATGCTTTTTTGTTATTGTCATTGTTTTTAGGTAACCTTAAAAGGATCTGGCCACCTTAGACTCATGTCTGTGCTGTTTTGAAAACTGCTCAGGGCCAAAGAGCATCCAGGCTCTGGAGAAGAAAGCATCGTACCTTGTGTTAGAGAGCACATTTTGAATTTTGAGCCACTTTTTCTATAGCCTGAGGTCTTATTGATTTTTAGGTTCAGCCTAACATCTTGGCTTGGGATCCTGTAGAGAGTTGGAGGGACTTAAAGAAACAATTCAGACCCAAAGCCCTTGTTTTTTGAGAATTGACCCTCCATCTGTTGACAATCAAATATTGAACCTATTAAGAGTGGCAGGTTCCCAAGCAGGGAGGAAGGAAGGAATTTCCCATAATCCCTGGAGACAAAGGACCTTTTGACTACACCTGGGGGTGAAGAGTGACCGCCCAGGTCAGACCACGCTGGGGATCAGATGAGCGGGAAGGCAGCTGGTGGGCTGGGAGCTGCGCATGCGCCTAGCTGAGTTCTGATTTGCTAAGCAGGGGGCAGCAAGGAGGAGGGGAACACGGAGGAGGCTGATTAGCCAGGAGAGACTCCAGGTTTCAGACATGGTCCCGGCCTGGTGTCCTGCTGTCTCTTTAGCTATGCTTTTCCATGGTCTGCGTGTGTCCATCTCTCCCACCAGACCTTCAGAACCTCAACAGCAGAGACTGTGTTTCCCTCCTTTTTGAATGGCCTGGCACATAGCAGATGCTCAGTGAGTGTTTGTGGAATAAATAAGAATAGAGACCCAGAAAGGGGGTTGCACAGCTTGCTCTTACATCACCTTTGCATGAGAGCCTCCACTTATAGGCAGACACAGCTCAGTGAGTACATGGCTTGGCAAGCGAAATACCTGCCCTCTTGACCAAGTGTGCTTGTACAGGCACATTCTGAACAGGTACGCACAGTGGTTGTCCCTGAGATATAGAAATAGGGGCCAGTGTCTCAGGCCCCAGCCTTTGGGACACCCTGGGTTGTGCTGGGCTCATGGGTGATGGTCTCCTGGGGAGTCAGGAGATGGCCTGAAGGCAGTGTCCTACCCCAGGTGGCAATGCCCTCCCAATCTTATGGTCTGCATATGGGCAGTTTCCCCTCACAGGCTTGTCCAACCTCCTCTCCCAGGGCTGTCCCCCTGCCCTGTCCCTTTGCATGATTTTCTGGCTGTTCTCCTTCTCCCTTGGAAATTTGGTCCCCACAGGGGCTTTCTTCAAGGTCTCCTTAGTAGAGAGTTCACAGTAGTTTTTTGTTTCACGCAAACATGGGTTGCAATCCTGGTTCTGCCCCAAACCTGCAGTGAGCCCCTGAGTAGATGTTTTAACTCTCCCAATGAAAGTCATCTCAGGCGCACAATGAAGATGGTTATGTGAAGTGGCACTTCTGCAGGGCCTGGGACAGTGCTGGACACAGAAGTCCCATCCTGAAGGCTCAGTGAGTCTGTATCAGAGATGGTAGGGCCTGAAACTCACTTTAAGGGGTTCCTGCTTTACCATTTCTATAGGCTCTACTTTTGGGGGTGGTCTCTACAGGGAGACCTCTGGAATGAAATCCCTAGTGTGCTTCCTGAGAAGTCCAGAATTGATTTCCCCAGACACATCTCTCTAGAGGATGGGGGTGAAGGTGCTCCCAAACTTCAGCAAGTCCCTGGAATTGGATATGGCCTCAGTAGAGGCAAGATCCAGCTGGTTCTGATGAGGTCGGGTCTCTTCCCATGGACCTTGTCCACCCACCCAACAATCTCTCCCTAATTTTAGGAAGACTAGGGTCAGCTGACCTCATCAGAGAAAGTGAGCTGAAATTAAAGTGGAAGAGATGTTGACTCTGCATAAGGAAAACCTTGACAGTCATGCAGAGGCAAAGAGGTCCTTAAAAAGCATCTGGTCCTTCCCCTTTTGCTTTGCAAATGAGAAAACAGACCCAGAAAGATTAAGGGATTTGTCCAACGCCCAGTACACCTTCTGTTACATCCCAGGGTCTCCCTTGACCTCGAGATTATTTAACTTCTAAACTTGCCCAGCTCTGGGATTGTGTCATGAAAATTGTTGACAATGCAATAGCAACCTGTGTCTGAATTCCTGAGAACTTGGCATTCAGGAAGGCCCTGCCCAATCCAGACTCCCCCTCATGACCCCTTTTATCTCCTACTCTTCCCCCTGCAGAGCATCTTTGGCCTTCACATTCACAGACACCTCTTTCATTCTTGTTTCTAGGTGCTTGCTGAAGATGGTGCAGGGCAAGAACCCGGGAAGCCAAGGGACCCAGTACTGACTGGGGGGCCACTGCGTGATGGGCATCGTGCTGGGTTCCTCACGTGTGTTCTCATTTACTCCGCATAAGAGCCTCAAGGCCATCAGAGAATTGTTATGATGGATGGTTATTGAATTAATTATTAAATGGATGAATGACTGACCATTAATTGTAGTTATTCTGCTTTTTTCTTTTTTTTTTTTATCTAGACACAGTGCATATCGTCTGCATTGCTCTGAAGGACCCTTGTCCTTTTGCTACTTCTTCTCCTGTTGTCCCTTTTATACCTGTTCAGAATAACCCACAACCATGCAGATCTAGTGAGAGAACCACATTCATTTCCCTGTTGACCTGAAGGAAGCCGAGAATCCAAACCTCAGAGGACAAAAAGGAGATTTGGTGAATTTCCCAACTCAAGCCTGCCTGCAATCCTAGCATATAAACAATAATCTGTGTATTTATGATCTTAGCTTTCCAGAGAGATGGTGGGACAGGGTGGGGGAATGTGCAATTCTGATTCCTTCTTCATGGGAGCTACATTCTCATCGAGCATGCAGATGGAAAACCATCCTATACTCCAGGGACAAAGGAGAATTATGTGCTGTGTCTGGGTAAAAATTTGTTTCTATTTCTAGCTTGACCGGCTATTTGTATGATTTATACTGACCCTTCCTGTTTCAGTTTATTCAGTTGTAAAATGGGGCTATACTGTCTGCTTGGCTGGCTTTAAGGTTATGATTTTCAAAGGGTTTTGCCTTGTCCCAGCTGATCTTGTATGGTACACTGGGAGTATGTGCATAGGAGATGGACAGGTTGACTGGACTTTAGTTCTAGTCTCTGACACCAACTTCATACCCGATCTCCCGTTTCCTGACTCGAGTTCTCAGGAAGCACACTAAGGATTTCATTCCAGAAGCGCCCTGTCGAGGCCCACCCCAACACAACAATCTGCCATTTTTTTTACTTGCAAAATGGAAATAAGAACAATCTTTATCCTACTACCTTTTTACGTGGTTGTAGAAAATGAAATTAGTTGGTAGAAATGAAAGTGCTTTGAGAAAGATGAAGTGCTATTCAGACCGGGTTAGTTGGAACAATGATAATGTCAGTCGCTCCTTCTGCTAAAGCTTCTATAGCTTGTAAATGACTCGTTTGAAAATGAAAGTCTTGTGGTCCTGTTTATTTGGTTCATATTTTGTGACCTAGTTCTCAATCTGGCAGATGATTTAGGAGCATCCAACTCTTTTAAATGAATACTGTTATCATTTCCCAAGCCCTAGTCTCCGGGCAGTTTGAAATGTTGGTCTTAGCTCACCTGCAGGCAAGAGGTACTTAGCCACCCTTAGGGGGGAGAGAACCTTCTCATCAAGGTGGGGCTGGGGCACCGGAGGGGAAAAGGGGGGACGAAGGGAAGGAGGAAGATGTTGCCAAGTGTTAGAGCTTGTCTGCGGAGCTAGGCCAGAGCTGAATTAATCATGACGTGCTGCAAAAAACCAACCAAACAAAGAACCCCTACAGCAAACAAAAAGGACTGGCTTTGATTTAACAGTCCATCAAACGGTGAAGAAACCTTAGGCTTTTTATGATAAGGAAACCAGATATTTCATCCAGTCAGGTCTGCGGTGAGTCAAGGGGAAGAGGCGGCAAAATGACCAGGCATGTCCGTGACCGTTCGGCTTGTAGCAATCATCAGAGCCTAGGACTGCAGCAAGGATGATCCAAGGAGGAGCAGGGAGCCACACGCACGTCCTCATGCTCCGTGCAGTGTAAACAGCGGCACATCTGGGCGCCTCATGTTCTTGTACCTTAGAGTGGGGAAGAAACGAGGCCTGCTGAAGGCTGAGCCAAGCCTGGGGAGAGAGTTGGAAGAGGCAGTAGATGATGAAAATGTTTGGATAGTGCAGTGTCTCTTCTAGAAAGAGAGAGCAGGGTTGCATGGGTTGGATATTTCCATAGACCTGTAATTTGCATTCTTTCTAAAGCAGCATGCTCAGACTTCATGCACTCTCTGGCAATGGGTGGTGGGAGGAGAGTTGAGTGGCGGTGGTGGCAGTGACGGTAGAAGCCATGTGTGGGGAGTTTGTTGCAGATAGTGTGGTAGTATTTATTGTTTCTGCCTGCTTAGCACATCTGCTTTCTCCTCCCCTCTCCCTGGCATCACAAACTGCCTCCCATGTGACTGAGTCTACATCAGTCCTAATACTTCCTCTTCCTGGCCACATGATTGGCCATGAATTAGCATATGGCCCAAGCTTGGCCAATTGGAGTCCTTCCCTGAGACTGATATATGGATGCTGGGAAAGGAAACTGGCCATCCTGGTGGGAAAGCTAAGCTTTGAAGCTGTAGTTTTGGGGTTTCTGGTAGGCAGCTTTTCCACTTTATGGAGAAAGCCTGTCCACTTCAGGAAAGAACTGTCACATCCAGACAGTAGCAGTGTGGCGAGATGGAGAAAGAGCCCCAGGATATCATTTGAGCCCCTGATCCAAGCACAATGGAGGCCAGATGCACCCCTACTTTCCCAGTTAAATGAACCCCAAAACTGTTTTTGTGTAAGCTAATTTGAGTTGGGCTTCTGTCACCTGAACCTGGAGAGTACGGAGAACAGTGCGAGGATGGGAGTCAGGAAAAGGCAGGATTCAGCAAGTGAGAAGTCAAAGAGAAGAAAGTGTAATCTGACATTCCTCTTCAGGAAGGTGGGGACCCTACTCTGTTTTTCAAGGGCACTCATTGTAGCACGACAGATCTGCTCTCACTGGAGAATCAGCTCCACTGGAGAATCAGCTTTGTGGCTCCTGGAATGTGAACATCCACATACATTCAGATTTCCATCTCCCACTCCCCTCTCTCCCTGCCAGGGGACATCCAAAAAACTGAAAACCTATGTCCACCCAACAACTTTTACATGAATGTTTATAGCAGCATGATTCATAGTAACCAAAAAGTGAAAACAACCCAAATGTCCATCAATGGAATGATAAATGAATGAATAAATAAAATGTCATATGTCCAGACAATGGAATATTACTCAGCAATACAAAGGAATAAAGTATCAATAGTCTACAACATGGATAAACCTTGAAAACATTACGCTAAGTGAAAGAAGCCAGACACAAAAAGACCACAAATTGTAAGATTTTATTTATATGAAATGTCCACAGTAGGCAAAGCAATAGAGACAGAAAGTAGATTAGTGCTCCCCAGGGGCTGGGGAGATGGAGGGATGGGGTGACAGCTAAGGGATGTGGGCTTTTTTAATTGCACTAATGAAAATGTTCTAAAATTCAGTGAGGTGATGATTGCACAACTCTGTGAATATACTAAAAGACATTGAATTGTACACTTTAAATGGGTGAATTGTATGGTATGTAGATTTTTATCTCAATGAAATTGTTATAAAACAAACTGAAGAAAATCTCTTTATAAGTTACACAATTAGCTTGGAAGGCCAATATTAAATGAAGAAATAGATCTAGAAAGGCCTTAGAGAACTTGAGCAGGAAAGGTTAGACCAAAGTCTCGGCCAGGCCTGGCTTACTTTTTTGCATAATTCCTGCCAGTAAAAACATCCCATAAAAGACAAGACCTGAAGGATGTGAGAGAGAAAGCAACCCAAATGTTCCTCAGTTAGGGAACAGAACAACAAACCATGGTACACTCACACGATGGAACACTACTCAGCAATCAAAAGGAACAAACTACACACGACCTCCTGAGGAATCTCAAATGCATTATGCTAAATGAAAGAAGCCATTTACATGGCATTCTGCAAAAGGCAAAACCATAGGGACAGATGAGTGGTGGCAGGGGTTGGGGGTGAGGGGAGGTTTTCAAAGGGACACAGAGGAACTTTTTGGAATGCTGGAAATATTCTGTTTCTTGACTATGGTGGCTACACAACCATATGCATGTATCAAAACTCGCAGAACCATACAATGAAAATGGTGAATTTTGCTGAGTGTAAATTATGACTTAAAAATGGGGGAAAATGTCATAAGAAACACATTTGGATGTTCAGGTGGGTCGGCAAGTACTGAGAAGAGGTATCTGGTCAAGGAATGGAGACTGTCACCAGGATACCATGACCCTCATATGACCCATAGGTCAGCTGGGGCTGCCCTGTGCCTTGGTGATCCAGGTCTGTAAGCTCCAATGCCTTTGCAAGGATGTCTGCTCTTGCCTGAGGGCATTTGCTCTCCGGTTGTTTTGTCTCCATCATCTGTGCACGGTGGTCTTTTCACCTCACATCACCCTGGAATGACCTCCTCACTGGTTTCCCCCAAATCCATTCCCACCAGGCTTGGCCGACTGCATAGAAGGGATGCTGTAAGAAGGGGCAGCGCCGCGGCAGGCCTGGGCCTCCGCCACCAGCTGCCACCCTGCCTTCCTCTCCTTCCGTGTTTCTGCTCTCCTTCTGGTTTGCTCTTGGGAGCTCCAAATTCTGTTTCCTTGGTTATACAGAGCAGCTGAGCTTTTTCCAGCTCCTCCTCCTCAAGGCAGCTCTCCAAACTGATCCAGGTACCCAGCAGAACAAGGGACTGCCTTTCCATCAAGGATCTCTTTGGTGTCATAAATCGCAACTTTTTCTTCCTATTACACTCGGCAATTAGGACCTGATAATTGCTCCTCAGCGACCATGAGCAGACCCATGCACTTGTGAGTCCCAGTCCTCCAAAGCACCCAGAAGGACCCAGCCCTGGTCCTGGCCTCCGCTTACTGGTGAGCTGCTTTGGTATTCTGCCATCTGTCCATATATGCAGCCACAACGGCTGTCCCTTCCAGATGCACTGAAAGCAAGATCCCGACATTGGCCCTGTGACACTCCAGTTCCTCCCCTACCTTCAAGAGCCTGCCTTTAAAATTCATCACAGCAATTCGCAATCGGTATTTCCTCTGCGCAGGCTTTTCTCTTCACTGGCACACCCCTTTCACCTCGTCCATTTGTCATCCGTGTCAGGAAACAGGCCCTGATTGTTTCAGGCCCATGGCTTCAGCCCGAGCAATTCCAGCCAGTCCCCATTACTGTGGTAATTAATGGCCAGGCTGCCTGAATTCCAGGGTCCTTCCAGGGAAGGGCTTGCCTGCTCCCCAAAGAGGCCATTCTCTCTAGCGCTCTGGGAGCACTGCCGCCGCTGCTGCACCCCAAGCCTGGCTGTCCATCCCCAGTCTGGGCCTTCGCCCTGCTCTGAGCTCTTTCCCCTTGTCCCTCGGCAAGTGTGAAACAATTTCCTCTTTTCACAGGGGCTCAATGGCAGGCAGATTAATGAATGCGAGCCCAGCACAGAGGCCAGCCTGCCAAAAATATCTGCAACACATTCAGCGGTCCCCACGGTGGGCTGCAGGAGGGACAATCAGAGGCAACAAAAGGCACAGAGCTGTGCAGTCAAGTTCCCAGCAGCGGCTGCAGTGCTAATCTGACCCCAAATTCCACTGCAGAAATGATCTTCCACCTTCAGTCCCTCTTATGCCCCCATTAAACACCACCCCACCACCCCGCAAGCCTGCCACTCCTGACAAGCCAGCTCTCAGGCTCCTTGATGTTTTAGAAATAGAGCCAGCAACAGCTAGCGGCCCATGCCATAAACACCCCATGTCTAGCGTGCCCCATTATGGCTTTGGCATGGGGCTGTGATGGATAGGAGAGAGATTATGAGGCCCTCTTGTTAGCAGGCATGCCGCCAGGCCCTCTGCTGCCCCGAGCTCTGTTAGAAAACTGCAGGGCAAAGGCAGGGCTGGTTGGGTGTTTTTAGGAGGCTGCTTCTTTTCTCTCCTTCACTGGCGTTCTTAACAAATGGGTATGTAGGACTCGCTGCTCAAAATGGGAAACAGATGGGCCTAGCGTGGGCCTTGGGGATGTTTGCTTTGGAAATGTCCAGCATGTCAGGGTCTGTGAAAGAATTCTCACAGCTGGGGTCCCACTGGGCCCAGCCAAGTGTCCATGGAGCCTGTTGTTCCCTGAATGGGGAGTTTCCAGGAGGGCTTTGCAGCCATGACTTTGGTTTCAGGAGCAGATATTGATCCCACGAGTCATCTTCCCTAGGTGGAATAGAATTGCTACTCCCCATTTGTGGGATAATATTCCTTCCCCCAAGGCTGGTTCATAATACCAAGTTATCATGTACTGGCTTCCTCATTGGCAGAATTCTCTGGTCTGTTGATATGGGTGTTCTTCTATACAGGCACCTTTGTCTGAGTTGCCAGCTTCTGGAGGACAGACAGCGAAGGCCCACCCTTCTACCATAGCCGTATGCTTAAAAAAGGAAGTGGGATGGATTTACAGAGCCCCAAAGCATTTTTGTCTCACAGTCACACATACACATTTACAGACATACATACCTCATGGATATTTCCATTTTATCTTTGCCACATTAATGTTTTTTATTTTATTTATTTATTTATTTTTTTTGTCTTTTTCCGTGTCCGGCAACGGATCGCAACCCTCAGTGTCGCCCCCGTACCGGACCGGGACCGGCAACGGGATCGCAACCCTCGGCGTTGCTCCCACGCCTCGCTCAGCCAGTGAGTGGGAACCGGTCTGTATGTGGGATCCGAACCCTCGGGCGGGAGCACCACCACGCTTCCCAAGTGGCGCACTATCCAGTGCGCCACCGGGCTGGCCCTAGCTGTAAAATTTTAAAGTAAAACTAACCTTTTGCTTGTATTGGTTATAAGTTCTTAAAAATATACAACAGATTTGGCTATATGTTAAAATTTCCATTTGAGTGAAGAGAGAAAGAGAGAAAAATGTATTAAAAGAGTGGGTTCACAATTTGAGACATTGTCTTGGCAATAATTGAAGATAAATGATGTCTGAGTGTGGAATTTTTCCTCCCCCATGGAAGTAAAAATGTCTACAAGTTAATCCAAAATGTCAAAGAGAACATCTTAGTGAGCATGTTTTAATGGCATTATGGTAATACATGCCTATCATAAACTTTTTTGCACTACCTATGATATGCAAAAAAACTACAATTATTTATTTTTGTGTATTACATCACTCAGTCTTATGAATATAGCTTCATATAAAGCAGTTATTTCAAAACATAGTATTCAGAAAATCTTTACTTTCTCTGAAAAGCATTTCTGCAG
>NW_007740811.1:27608-28327 GCF_000696425.1 Galeopterus variegatus | reverse complement strand
AATTTTCTTTCAGAAGTGAGTTTTACTATGTTTGAAACTATTAAATGTTGTAGGCATCACCGGCATGAAACATGTGACACTGAGCCTGCCATCTGCTGAGACCAGGGCAGGATTTCAGGAGAGAAAGCAGGCAACCTAGTCCACATACCTCAAGAGCTGGAGCAAGAACCAGCTTCCACTCGCCATAGTGCTGAGTTGTCATTTCAGTCCGAGTAAGTATTAACATTGCTCATGTCACCATTTTTACCATGAAAAGAATCTTGAATGATTTTTTTTTTTTTGGAATAACTGTGGCTAATATACTCTAGAATGTACTATGGAGCATAAAAATACAGTGTCCACATTTGTAGTTATAAAGCTTTTTTTTTTTTTTAATGAAGAACTAGAAATGAATATGAGTAAGTATAACAAAGGATATGTATGTATGTGTGTGCTACGTTGAAGCTAAGATAGCAAATCTGTACACTTAGATGGGAGGGTGGGATCTGAGAATAAAATGGGGACTAGAAGAAAGGAAGAGGAAAAATGCAGGTTAGGTGAGGAAGAGGAAAAATGCCGGTTAGGTGAGAGAGGGTGATAAGGCTCGTGACTTTTACATAGGAAAGTTCTGAATGACATCTCTGAGGAGGTGCCATTTAAAAAATATTGATGTGAGACCGTGAGAAGATCTGAAGGAAGAGTTCCTCCGGTGAAGAAAATCTCAAGAAGTTTTAATGGTT
>NW_007740811.1:22082-23712 GCF_000696425.1 Galeopterus variegatus | reverse complement strand
AATTCAAATAAACAACCTAACATTACACCTCAAGGAACTGGAAAAACAAGAATAAACCAAATCCAAAATCTGTAAAAGTAGAGAAATAACGAAGATCAGAACAGAAATAAATAAATTGGAAATAAAAAAATACAAAAGTTTGATGAAACAAAGAGTTTGTTTTCCAAAAAGATAACCAAAATCAATAAACCTTTTGCTAGATTAATGAAGAAAATACCAGACAATTCAAACAAATAACATCAGAAATAAAAAAGGAGACCTTACAAGTGATAACAGAAATACAAAGGATCATGAGAGATTACTATAAATAACTACATGTGAGCAAACTGGAAAACCTAGAAGAAATGGATAAATTCCTGGGAACATAATTTACCAAAGTTAAATCATGAAGAACTAGAAAACCTAAACACACCAATAATGAGTAATGAGATTGAAGTAGTAATAAAAAGTTTCTCAACAAAAAATCTCCAGGACCAGATGGCTTTACTGCCAAATTCTACCAAACATTTGAAGAAAAACTAATACCAATTCTTCTCAAACTCTTCCAAAAAAATTGAGGAAGAGGGAATACTTCCATACTCATTCTATAAGTCCAAAATTAACCTTATACCAAAACCAAAAAAGGTATAAGGGAAGAAAATTACAGACCAATATCCCCAATGAACACAAATGCAAAGATCCTAACAAAATACTAGCAAACAGAATCCAACAACACATTTAAAAAAAATCATTCACCATGATCAAGTCAGATTCTTCCCAGAGATGCAAGGATGGTTCAGCATATGCAAATCAATAAATGTAATACATCACTTCAACAGAATGAAGGTAAAAAAACCATATGAACTTTTCAAAAAATGCAGAAAAAAGCATTTGATAAAATTCAATATGCATTTGTGATAAAAACACTCAATAAACTGAGTGTAGAAGAAACGAACCTCAACACAATAAAGGCCANGTGATAAAAACACTCAATAAACTGAGTGTAGAAGAAACGAACCTCAACACAATAAAGGCCATATATGACAGACCCACAGCTAATACACTGAATGGACAAAAATTGGAGACTCTTACTCTAAGATCTGTGACAAGGATGCCCACTTTCCTCACTCTTATTCAACATAGTACTGAAAGTTCTAGCTAGTGAAATAAGGCAAGGGAAAGCAAGAAAAGGGTATCCGAATTGGACAGGCAGTAGTCAAACTAACCCTATTTGCAGATGACATGATATGGCACCAATAAATTACTAGAACTAATAAATGAATTCAATATAGAGGCTATAGTGGCAGGATACAAAATCAACACACAAAATTCAACAGCTTCTCGGTCTTGGNTTTTTTTTTTTTTTTTTTTTTTTTTTGACCAGTAAGGGGATCACAACCCTCAGCATGGTGTTGTCAGCACCATGCTCAGCCAGTGAGTGCACTGGCCATCCCTATATAGGATCCGAACCTAGGGCCTCAGTGCTACCAGTGCCACACTCTTCTGAGTGAGCCATGGGGCAGGCCCCAAAAGCAGTTCTAAGAGGAAAGCTTACAGCAATAAGTTGTCTATATTGAAAAGAGAAGAAAGAATTCAAATAAACAACCTAACATTACACCTCAAGGAACTGGAAAAACAAGAATAAACCAAA
>NW_007740811.1:13006-21805 GCF_000696425.1 Galeopterus variegatus | reverse complement strand
AGAGGCTATAGTGGCAGGATACAAAATCAACACACAAAATTCAACAGCTTCTCGGTCTTGGTTTCTGACCAAGACGGCAGACTAGATGGTACTCAGCATCACTGTCTCCCATAATCAACCAATTTACAACTATTAAAAAGCAATGACAGCCAAGCTGGGGCCACTAGAGCTCAGCTTCAAAGGAAGAGGAGGAGAGACCTACGGAGTTCATGAAGGCAGGAGAAGCCACAATAAGCAAAGGAAAGGTGACCACTCTGACCATTTCAAGCCCCAACCAATACAAGGCTATCCCTGGTGAGCACACGGAGCAAGACCTGCAAAAGCCACTGCTTTGCCCTTCATATAAAGGAGGCAGCAGGGGAGAAGAGGGCCTTGGTGGCCCCTAGGCCAGCAAGACCACTAACAGCATTCCCATGGACCTATATAGGAGTGAGCAGCCACAGACAACAGAAAAAAGGAGCCACTCAGGGACTGGTGAGTCATCCCGAGGGACTGTTGCATGGCTTATCCCATTGGAAGTGTTTGGAGTGTGGGGGGTGGGGGCGACTGGCCCACCAGGGGTACACTGGGGCACAGCATGGACAGCTGATCTGCCCTCCTATTGGCACAGGAACACTCAGTAGNAGACCCACAGCTAATACACTGAATGGACAAAAATTGGAGACTCTTACTCTAAGATCTGTGACAAGGATGCCCACTTTCCTCACTCTTATTCAACATAGTACTGAAAGTTCTAGCTAGTGAAATAAGGCAAGGGAAAGCAAGAAAAGGGTATCCGAATTGGACAGGCAGTAGTCAAACTAACCCTATTTGCAGATGACATGATATGGCACCAATAAATTACTAGAACTAATAAATGAATTCAATATAGAGGCTATAGTGGCAGGATACAAAATCAACACACAAAATTCAACAGCTTCTCGGTCTTGGCTTCTGACCAAGACGGCAGACTAGATGGTACTCAGCATCACTGTCTCCCATAATCAACCAATTTACAACTATTAAAAAGCAACAACAGCCAAGCTGGGGCCACTAGAGCTCAGTTTCAAAGGAAGAGGAGGAGAGACCTACGGAGTTCATGAAGGCAGGAGAAGCCACAATAAGCAACGGAAAGGACCACTCTGACCATTTCAAGCCCCAACCAATTCAAGGCTATCCCTGGTGAGCACATGGAGCAAGACCTGCAAAAGCCACTGCTTTGCCCTTCATATAAAGTTGCTTGGAGGCAGCAGGGGAGAAGAGGGCCTTGGTGGCCCCTAGGCCAGCAAGACCACTAACAGCATTCCCATGGACCTATATAGGAGTGAGCGGCCACAGACAACAGAAAAAAGGAGCCACTCAGGGACTGGTGAGTCATCCCGAGGGACTGTTGCATGGCTCATCCCATTGGAAGTGTTTGGAGTGTGGGGGGTGGGGGCGACTGGCCCACCAGGGGAACACTGGGGCACAGCATGGACAGCTGATCTGCCCTCCTATTGGCACAGGAACACTCAGTAGAGACTGGTCAGGAATATAGAACTGCAGGGGGTGTTTGCTGAAAAGATTCAGGCTCAGACCAGAGTTTCCACACAACCCAGGTGTACCAGACCTCACAAGACCCAGAAGTGCTTACAAGGTCAGCATTTTAAACCTCAGCTGAACAAAAAGCCTTCCCCAGGGAATCAGCAGCAAAGAAGCAATTTAGGTCAACCACAGGGCTCAAGTGCTGGTTCCCACAGGAAGTGCACCCATTTTAGAAGTAACCAAAGGACAGCACAAATCCCACAAAATCCCACAAATCAGATACAAAATTCTGATATTAACCAATAATGGTCTAGCTCCACCGAAGAACACCTATAAAACCTAGAAGGACTGGAAGCCCCCCAGGCTCCTAAGCTGGGGGTGGGGGAGAGCTGAGGGGCTCAGCCATGCCTCCTCAGACTTCCACATCCAGCCTAGCCATGACTGAGCCACTGCCAGAAGCCTCCTGGGCTTCCCTTCTGGAATGAGGTGGGGGTTCCATGGGCCTCAACTATGGCCCCCCTTCCTCCTTTTTTCTCCTATCACCCTATCCCTCCTTTTTCCTCTCATCCCCTACCCCCAACTGCTCCACAACATCTTAGAATGTAAAGTAATAATAATAATAATAATAATAATAAACAATAATAATGATAAAGTGAAATATAAAAAGTTAACAGCCTTCCTATATGCCAATAACAAAATAGCTGAAGAAGAAATTAACAAAGTAACACCACTCACAATAGCTACCACAAAAATGAAATACCAAGGAGTCCATTTAACCCAGGAGGTGAAAGAACTCTACAATGAAAACTATAAAACACTGGTAAAAAAAATTGAAGAGGACACAAATAAATGGAAACATATCCCATGTTCATTGGTTGGAAGAATTAATATAATCAAAATATCAATATTATCCCCCCAAATCTACACATGCAACACAATCCCTATTAAAATACTGAGGACATTCTCCACAGAAATAGAAAAAAAAATGATCTTGAAATTTGTATGGAATCTCAAAAGACCCTATATCGCTAAAGCAATCTTGAATAAAAAGAACAAAGTTGGAGGCATCACATTTCCTGACTTCAAAATATACTATAAAGCTATAGTAACCCAAACAATATAGTATTGGCATTAAAGATGACGAATAGACCAATGAAATAGAGTTTGGATCCCAGAAATAAACCCATGCCCTTACAGCCAACTGATTTTCAGCAAAGGTGCCAAAAATATAAAGTTGGGAAATGACAGCCTCTTCAACAAATGGTGCTGGAAAAACTGGATATCCACATGCAGAAAATTGAAACTAGACCCCTAGCTCTCACCATACACAGAAAGCAACTCAAAATAGATTGAAGACCTAAATTTAAGACCTGAAAATATGAAACCATTAGAAGAAAACATAGGGGAAATGCTACACAAAATGGGAGTGGGCAGCGCTTTTTCCAGTGAGAATACAAAGACAGAGGCAACTACAGCAAAAGTACACAAATGGGGCTACATCAAACTGAAAAGCTTCTGCACAGCAAGGGACTCTATCAACAAGGTGAAGAGACAACCTACAGAATGGGAGACAGTGTTTGCAAATTACATGTCAGACAAAGGGCTAATATCCAGAATATATAAGGAACACAAAAAACTGAACAACAAAAAGAAATTAAAAATGGGCAAAGAACCTGAATAGACATTTCTCAAAAGAAGACATACAAATGGCCAACAAGCATGTGAAAAATTGCTCAAAGTTACTAATCAGGGAAATGCAAATTAAAACCACAATGAGATATTTGTCACCTAAGTTAGAATAACTATTATCAACAAGACAGAAAATAACTGCCAGCGAGGATGCAGAAAAAAGGGAACCCTCCTAGATTGCTGGTGGAAATGTAAATTGGTACAGCCACTGTGGAAAACAGTATGGAGGTTCCTCAGAAAACTAAAAATAGGTCTACCTTATGACCCAGCTATCCCATTCCTATGTATATACCCTAAGGAAATGAAATCAATGTATCAAAAAGGCACCTGCACTCCTATGTTCATTGTGTCACTGTTCACAATAGCCAAGAGATGGAATGAATCAAACTAAATGCCCATCAACGGATGAATGGATAAAAAACTGTGGCATATACACACAATGAATTCAGCTATATTTAAAAAAATGATACCATATCCTTTGCAGCTACATGGATGGAACTGGAAACCATGCTGTTAAGTGAAGTAAGTCAGGCACAGAAAGACAAATACACCTGATCTTACTCATATGTAGAAACAAATAGAAAAAAAAGTGGTTCTTATAGAAGTGGGGGTAGAATAATGGTTTCCAGAGCAGAGGCCAGGAGGGGAGAAGGTTAAGTGGGGGAAGAAGTAGTGGACTAACGAGAATACAGCTATGCTATCTACCCTAAGTGACTCATTGTGCAGTATATGCATGTATGGAAACAACACACTGTACCCCACAAATTTAAATAAAATTGAAAAAAAATAATTATATCATTTTAGTTTTATTAGGATTTCTGGGAACTAGCCATAGCCACCAGGAGGTGGATTCATCACAGGGAAGTGAAATGAGCTTTGGTGTCCTCTGGAAGCCTCAGTAACATTTTGCCTTCAAAGAACTAATGAAAAATATGTATTTGAGTTGAAAGTTATGTTTTCTTCTCATTATTGTTTAGTCCTTGTCCATCAGATCCCTGGAGATGAATGTAATTAAAATACATTTGAAAAAAAGAACACAGAATTCTTTGAAAAAAAGGAATAGAGGTCACAGAGGGACTTTTGAGTCCCTGAGATTTTGCTTTATTTCCCAATAAGTGATTTGCTCCCATGCTTCCTCTCTTTACTTCCTCCTACTTTTAATTTTCAGCACCTACTCAAGATGATTCTGGTTGATAACGTACTAAACAACGTTACTGTTACTGTATTGACTGCTATGGGGAGCACGGCATTGGGAATGATGGAAAGGAAAAAACTGTTGCCAGGGAGTAAAACAACAACAAAAAATAGCCTTTCAAATAGCTTTCTTACTCAGAAGGAAAGAAAAAATTGTTGTTACTTTGTTGTGATCTAAGGCAAATCCATAATTGACATTGGAGTGAGGGCATTTTTGGCTTGTCTCCGGTGATTTCATTTTGAACACTTCAATTTGGGCAATAATTTATCATTTTCACTTTCTAAGCTGTGGTCAGCCATGGCCAATGCTCTCATAAGGAGTGAGCCAGAGAACAGAGTCCTTGAAGGAGCAAATCTCTCTCTCTCTCTTTTTTAAAAAGCTATTTGCACATTTAGAGGAGCCTATCTATCATTACACTAATTTCTGCAGAAATCAAATAAGACAACCACTCAATTTACCCTTTAATTTACTTGTCAAGACATTCAGGAAGAGGCTGAAGGGGATCACTGGGTCTGTAGGGAACAGGAAATCACTGTGTAAAAGAAGTAATGTGATTCTGCTCATCAGAAAAGCTGCATTTGCTGCATCAAGATCATATAACAAAAATGAGTCCTGTGTGAGTTTAGGATAGATGGAAGATCCTATTGTTACAGGAATCATTTCTGGAGGTCCTGGAATACCTAGCCAACAGTTGGACTGCTTAGCTTCCTTTAAATTTCTTAGTAGGTCAATCCATAAGAAATTATATATCATACATTAAGAAGTTAAGAAGGATTGGAGGAAAAGTGGTGGACTAATGGGTACAAAACTATGCTATCTACCCTAAGTGACTCATTGTGCAATATATGCAGGCATTGAAACAACATACATGATTATGACAAAAATAGAGCTTGTTTATATAACTTATTGGTAAACAGTTGAGATTGCTTTCCTACATCTATAAAATATTTAAAAAATAAAAGGAAGTCTAGGAGAACATCCAAATTCTGGCAAAGACTCTTCATTTAAGCTTTGTTTTTTTCACTTTTTCTGTGCCCTTGATATTATGAGACTTGACAGATTCCAATGAAAACATATTGAGGACAGAGGTGAAATGTTTTAAGGTGAAAGCACACAGCTAAATAGTCTTAATTCAGGCCTTTGGAAGTAAAATTTTTCAGTTTTTGGGCAGTACAATTTGCTTATAATCTCTCTTTCTTTCTCTATCTTGTTTACTGGACATCTTTTTTCCACATATGAAATTCCTAAAAGTAGATGGTAAACTTCTAGAGGACACAGTCTGACAAGTATATTTTTTCCCTAAACCTCTTCTCCCCCTTATTACACACAACTCTCCTTCTGTGTCACATCAGCACCTAATGTGAGAAATGAGGGGAAGTAAGTCAATCAATTTTTAAAATAACCATATAACTTTATATTCAGATGAGTATCTAACTTTCACTGTAACCTTGGGTAGTGCTATAGGCATTACATTAGTGATGCCCATGCTGAAATCATTTTGTATCTTCCACTTTATGAACTGCCTTATGCTCCTGCAGCAGAGTTTTGTAAATCCTTTAAGGTAGCAAAACTCTTCATTGGCTCAATATGCATCTATTATAATATCTATTTTATCTGTGCATTTATTATATCTCTAAAATATGCATAGAGAGCCTACTATGAACTTGCAATTATGTGGAATGCAAACGTCATCTCCAGCACTTGTAGCCGCCCTGAAGAGCCCAGATCATGATCTTGCAGTGCACCAGAACTTGTTACTATACACCAAAGTGGCAGTGTTCTCTCCTGCATGCTGGTCCTTACAACGTCTTGAATACAAAGTTCTATTAACAAATCTATTAAATTGAAGTATTATGTGACATATATCAGAGTATAATTTATAGGTGATAAGAATTTCCAGGCAACCTCAAAATTTTGACAACCATTTCATTCTTTAACTTATTCTTGGCCCTCTACCTTAGGATGGGTGCAGTTTCTTCTGCATCTTCCTAGGCTCTGCCCATTTTTGGTTTTTAAGGTTTTCGTCAGTTATTTGCTCCCCAGGAGCCTCTGCCCACTCACTTCCGAGAGGTAGTCCTGGCAAACAACATGTTTGTTTTTGAAGATAGGCAAAAACATAAAAATAAATAAAAATAATAACCTCTTATATTTATTAGATTTATCCCAGCCAAACAAACATTGTCTTTACTTTCTGTAGTAGTCACCATTGCCTCCCCCCACCCCGCCCCCACCTTTCTTTCTCACTTTCTCTTTCTCATTGAAATGCCTGAGTAGAGAAAACTATTTCGGGTTGTAGGAGAGCCAGTTAGAGTTCCAGACATGCCTCTCTTCCGGAGTCAGGCCCGATGAATCTCTCCTCAGTTCTGGGTTACACAAAAAAATTACTGAGACATACTATCTCCCAGCAAAATATGTCTTTCTAAAATGGATTTGATTTTGAAAAACAATCAAACACTTTTCAAGGCCAAGTCTAGAGGATAATTTAGGTAATCAGGCTGAGTAATTACATCATTTAATTGTTTTTTGTTTTACATCTAAAGGCATTTATTTAATAAAATATCTTTTGAGTCCTAGGCGAGGTTTAGAATAGTAAACACATAAACATGGTATCTATACTGATGAAGTTTTTAATTAACAGAATGTACACATACCAAAAAGTTCCTACTTTCAATGGCTTCTGCTTTCGTACAATGAACACTTTCTTTACCATGTCTTTAGCAACCAGTTATTTACCAAGCCAGACATTATAACACCTTCCAATTCACTTTGATTTATTTATTTTTGAAGGATAATTAAAATAAAACAGGGCTCTATTCAGGTAGAACTACTACTTTGGGGTTAACTATAGCTTTGCAAAGTAATTCTTAGGACATTTTTCTTTCTATGCTCTTGTTAATGAGGATGACTGATGGGAGGCAGGAAAAGATGCAGAAATAATTACATCTCTGCATTTGGACATTTGCAAACTGGATTAATTTTCCTGTGCATGTAATTGCTTTTCACTCACTTATATTTTCTAGGAAGACATGAGAGAAGGGTAAAAAGGAATATTAAGGGAAATGAGAATTATATTGAGTATTTGGCTATATCAATGCTCTGCTACTTAGCAGAGTATTATTTGATTGATTACATGAAGTATTTTCAGACCTGTGTCAGTTTGGGTTCTCTGAGAAGCGACACTGAGTTCTGAATACAAGAGGTTTATGGGGTAACAGTTGTGAAAGATAAAGGTGGAAGAAACAGGATGGCACAGAGAGAGCCTCAGACTACCAGGCAAATCCAACAAAGATTCAGCCAAGCCTCAACCCAACGAGGAGCTCCACAGCAAAGATTAATTGCCCTTAAGAGGAATCCTGCTTCAGGCAGAAAACAGCCAAGCCCCAGATAGCTACTATGATCAGTCGTTGGCTGGAGGGTTGGCAAAAAAGAGCAGGGCCTTGGCTCAGGATCCGATAGGTGCTGTCAGCCAACTTCACCTATTGCTGCTGAAGCTGAATGGTAAGTTCTTTCTTGAAGGGAGAGCTGAGCAGCTCACCTCCATGGCTGCCACAGTCCCAAGTATGTCCTTTAGCCTGTGATACTTCCTCTATGGGGGCAACTAGCTGTTGCAGCATCCCTTGCCTTAGGTAGAGATGTCACATGGGAATATGGAAAAAAAGTAGTCCAGTCTTGGCTTTGGGTTCCAAAATAGACTTTTAATATAAATAACTCTGACTATTGTTTGAAAGAAAAGTCATTGTATTTATCAAAAGCCTGAATAACAGCCAATGAATGATAGTATAAGAGAATTCCTTTATTCTTTTGATTGCATTTCCTTTTTTATTTAGTTGTAATTCAGGTTTTATTTTTTTAATGAAATGTAATCGACTGTAAATATCTATGGGATATGGCGTTGAATATCAATACCTGTGTGTAATATGTGATACTCTAATCAGGATAATTAGTATATTCAATACTATACAGTGTAATCATTTTTTGTGGCCATTTTTTTTTAACCAGTTTCTCACTACCCACCCCCTTTTTCCACATCTAGTGACCTCAATTCCGTTCTCTCCTTTTGAAAGTTCAAGGGATTGGTGTGATTGTTATGTCTTTCTTTCTTTTTCCTTTTTTCATTTATTTGTTAGCATAAGAGAATTCTGTGACTAGAGAAAGTGTTTGTCCTCTTCAAGGTGGAGAGGAAGAAGAGTAAGAATGAAAGAGGAGACGAAAGCAGCTAAAGCTTTTGGGCTCAATCCTGGTGGGGAGGAGGACAGAACAGGATAACCCAGACAGATGAGGGACCCAAAAGCCTGGCCTAGGCACAGTGCTCTGCACACATCTGTGCAAGTTGTGCCCTGCCCTTGGGCTTCTGGTCACAGCTATACGAAGTTATTACGGGGCCTAGGTCAGGGCCTTGGAATCTGCATTTT